>NW_026533172.1:2532933-2548262 GCF_026283585.1 Hylaeus volcanicus
GTCAAGGTCTTCACAAAAATTTGCATACCTCCTCGTAAACGCAACACTAAATGAAGGGTAGATTCTTTTTGAATATTATAATCTGATAAAGTCCGTCCGTCTTCTAATTGTTTTCCCGCAAAAATTAGACGTTGTTGATCGGAAGGAATTCCCTCCTTATCTTGAATTTTAGCTTTAACATTATCAATACTATCCGTTGATTCAACATCAAGAGTGATTGTTTTGCCTGTCAGTGTTTTAACAAATATCTGCATACCGCCTCTTAAACGTAATACTAGGTGAAGTGTCGACTCTTTTTGAATATTATAATCAGATAAGGTACGTCCATCTTCTAGCTGTTTCCCTGCGAAAATAAGTCTTTGTTGATCAGGAGGAATACCCTCCTTATCTTGGATCTTAGCTTTAACGTTTTCAATGCTGTCCGTTGATTCAACATCGAGAGTAATTGTTTTACCGGTCAGTGTTTTCACGAAAATTTGCATATTAAAATTTAAACAATAAAAATTGTTTATTAAAAAAAATAATCTTTTGGTTTTATGTGTTTAATTTAGAGTAGTTCAATAGTTTGCTTAATTCTGAACATATAAGTCTACCACTTTGCGACGCCTGTCTGTCCCAGATTTCACTTCCTTATTCAGGCGATTTTTAGTCTAACAGTACATTACGGTAATTAACTTTTTGCACGTATGGTAAAATCTGAAGGACAAATAACCATACAACTATTGATATATTATATAAATCTTTATGTATACTGGGTATATTAACCCCTGTTTTACGTTCTTTTATTCAGCTTTATAACGATTCAGGTTTCGATTGTATGCGTTACGTTAACGTAAGATTTATTTTAATTTTTACAGACAAATCAAAAAATGAATAGTAATTCCCTAACTTATATAAGAGTTTCGTTTTCATTCACAGAATAAACGTAACATAAGTTTAAGAACATTTTTTTGTTTTCCGGTTGAATTACTCGTGTAAGATTAGTGGATTCTTACAACTGTGTATATAAAAAATTAATTGATTTAATAGTTTTATTAGAGAATTTGATTCATTCAATAACAAATAAATTAAAAGAAAAGCGAAATGGAGAGTGGTACTATTTACTTTGATGCCTTAAGATTTTCACAATTCAGTACTTTAAATTACTACTAGTTGAGAAAAAATAAGTTTTTCATGTAAACCACAAAAAAAGGTTTTTTTTTTTGTTTAAGCACTAAATAGGAAAAATAAGACGAGGGAACTTTAAAAAAAATTATTCAAGTAAAGTTGAAGAAAACATAAGAAACTCAATATAAATGAAAAACATATTTTTTATGAGTGACTTATCAGCTTCCTATGAATGGTGTCACGTATGACGCGAATACGTGTCTTTCGAAAACTTTTGATTTTTGTATAAAACAAAACCCAATTATACTTTTTCTTTCTCAGAAAAGTTTCATGAGTTCTTCTTTCGATAACATCATTTGAGGAAAATAATGTGCCACACGTTATATTTGATGACTGTAAGCTTATAATAGGCGATTCAAAAATTTCATTGCGTAATGATGCTGCTGTTGATGTTTCAACGCTTCCGCATTTAGTAATAGCTGTTTTTTTTGAATCTTCTAAATATTCAAAATTATCAAACCACCATGATCCATTATCTTTTTTAAGAAAATTACTTTTTTTCTGAGTTAGATAATCATCTATGTTTAACGAAACGTCATTTGAGTGTTTGTCAAAAAAGTTAAGTCGTCCTTGTGAGCCTAAAGGAGAGATGGATTCACTTACAGTATTTGCATCGATACCTTCCAATACTTCAGTAAAGATAGCATATATTGATTCAAGTTGTGACGCTAAAAGACACGTCTCACTGGAAGGATAACAACCTAAAACGAATAATAAATTTTTTTACATGTTATAAAAAAAAAGATATAAATAATTTTCTATCGGCTTATTAAAAGAGTGCAAAAATAGAGTCAGTTCAACAACTAGAGTATTCTCCGCATTAAGAAGATGAAGAAAAAAAAAGGATTAAACATTTTTCTTTCTTCCAAAAAACAAGGAAAAAAGTTTTGAAAAATTTCCCGTGTATTTTAAAGCAATATCTTAGAAAAAAAACTAACGGAAAGCATACCAGATTCCCATCCAGACGCGTAAATATTATAACCCCCACAGGACGGAAGAGTTGTATTACAGAAGTCATTTTTCTGTAAATCACAATGCTTAAGAGCAAAGCTCAACTCATCAAACAAACGAATATGTGCATAATAGACTCCAGGGTATGTGTCTATAAGATTTGGGTTTAAAGGTAATGGAGGTGTACATAAATTTAGCTTAGTTTTCCGCGCAATTGAAACAGTCATTGTATGCAGGCTACGAAGGAGCATTAGTCCTAACGTTACATTAAGCTATGCACACAAAACAAGAAAGAAAATATTTTTTAATTCCAAAACCACTACAATTAATCACAATTGCACGAATAGGTGTGAATATTTTTTATGGTTAACAAATGTACATGAACCTTAGACGACGTCATTGTGTGAAATTTACGTCCTACACTTTATTAAAACTATATAGAAAGGCTTAAAGTAGACATGCTATTTTAAAGGATGGCGATTTACACAGAAGAAAAAGAAGTTTCCTTAAAACTTGTTAGTTGATTTACACATTGTGAATTGAAATAACAAAATTTTTTTTAGTACAAAGGATATTGAGATACAATATATGAAAACATGTTAACAGTACAGTAGAAGATGGAGTGAGAGAACATACCATCACTGCTTTCTGGTTGTCTGAGGGCGGTTGGTCTAATTCATTTTTTTTTTTACTTTTATTTTTCCAGTGGTCGTTCGTTTCTCTAGGCCGAACTGTGACTCCACTTAGGATTTCAATGAGACGCCATAACGAATCCTTAAGCGGTGATAATAAAAAAAAAAATTCCAGTATAAGATTGTAGATATGTTTTTATCAGAATACCGTTGACATACAATGGCGACAAAAGTCGAGCGTTGGTAGTACCGTCCCGGCTGTGTTAATACGAAATGAAACAAATGATGATGACATATAGAATAACGGGTAGCTCGAGTTATTGTATTGTTTTCTTCTCGGCAACGCTCAGCATACTGCATTCTATCTTCATTGATTTCGGACTGGAGTTGATACCGCGAAGCTTTTGTAAGACAAACACCACCTAAAAAGGTATACATAAATAAATACAACATAATGTATACCACGAATAACCAGAAGATGTAAGTAAAAAAGTTATCCACTTGTTAGCAATTTTAGAGCATAAATCATTTTTTTTTAGCTTTAAAAATGGGGAGCAAAAAAATTCAGGATCTAGAAGACGATCCGTTAATTGAAAAAGAAGATACTTATTCTTTGCGGTATGTGTGTCTAAAAACGGTACATTTTACGTTGAATTTCTGACTAAATCTTGACTAATTACACATATTTTGGTGAGAGTAGCTCATAAGAATTTCAGAAAAAGAAGAAAAAACATTGAAATATTTTTCTTTAACTGTTGACTCATTAATGTTTTGAAAATGTGTATTGTTTTGTGAATTCTGTAGGAAATTGTCAGTACATAAAGCCGATTTTAAACAAGCAGTTAAATGTGATGCATGGGATTGTAGTTCATTCTGTAGTAGGTCAAACATGTTATTGGAGGATGTGAAATTTTCGTGGTTGGAAAAAGCTTGTGAGTTATTTTGTATAAGAGTATTCGATTCAGTAGTAACAATATTCAAATTATTGCAAGGGGTGCTATTCACGTAAGACGATGTACCACTTGTTGTGACTGGGTTCTTTGAAAGAATGTTATGCCATTGACAAATTTTATGTGAAAGAATCTGTTGGTTTGTCGATATTTTTTCGGAGACTTCGTGGAAATCTCCATCGTTCTCTAGATATAAATTTTTTAAATAAATACCGTGGCATAATGATCTATTGGAAAACCAATTTCGATATAATGACCAACCAAAAGCCTGAAACCATGGTTTAGGATGTTTTTTTTTGTTTGATAATTTTTTCTTCTTGCGTATCTTGGTGTAATATTCTTTTTCAATGCAGCACTCCGTAGTAGGTAAATCTACAAACAGCTGCGCACGTTGCTGAAACCAAGGCCAGAAACGTTTAAAAACAATCCCCAATAACTGATCCCACCCAAAGCAGACAAAGTTTCCAAGATGCAGACTAAGACGTTCAATAGAAGGTCTGTATTGACGAAACGAGCAATGATAAAGTCTTTATATTTTTTTAAGGTTTACCTTCGATATTGCATACAAAAATCATAAAGTATAGTCTCACTCAAATTTTGCAGTCTCATCATATCAGCCTCACTATTAGTGATATGTTGAGAAAACATTTGAAATGTTAACGTTGCAGGATACGCTTGGATTTTTGATAATTTTGAGGCCATCTCCACTAACCAACAGGTTAAAGAAAATATAATGTCAGCTTTTGGTGAAAACATGGGAAAAATAAGATAATCCGGTTGACTGTACACCAAATCAGGAAATGCGCTCGAAGTAGATTGGTTTGTAATGGAATCCAAAATAAAAGAAAATTTTTCAACAGAGACACAACCAAGAAATTTTGAATTAGAAGATAATTGGATGAAACGACCTGCAATTGTCATCCCTAAAAGACCTGCGATTGTTTCACCATTCGAAGACTTTTGTTTTCTATATACTAAATCTATTCCGAGAAAATGACGACATCGCATACTATAAAACCGCCTGACCCAATCCCTTGCCTTGTACAATTCTTCTACAAAAGCGCAAAAAAAACACTTTAACAAAAAGGAGACGGCTAAAAAAAACGAAACGTTTCATATTTAAAAAACGTTTACCATGAATTTGTAGGTAAAGTTTTCGGCCCATGGCTTCTTTAAGCATGGTGTAGGCTAAATGAATGGTTGATTTTTGAATATGAGAGCGCAGTGAATTTAGGGGCCAAAGATGCTGAAGATATCTTATGTCGTAGGGAACTCGGCATTTTATATGTTTCTTTTCATCAACTCGCGCTTGGGAGTTTTCCCCTTGACCCGAATAAAGGTTTGTTGGTTCATCTTGACATGTGTGCTTTTCATGTGATAAAATATTTTTTGAAAATGTTTTATTGTTGTTGTCCAGATTAAAATAACGTACTGTTTGTAACATGTTACACTGGTGTTGTCGATACAGTTCCATTCTTGCAAAACTCTTGTTTAAATCAACCGTAGATTTTTGACTCAGCGTTATATTCTCCTAAAATACAAACAACAAACAAAAAAAACGAGATGTTTCGTTGAAATTGTCGTATAAAGTATTACTTTTGAAAAGTATGAATGTGTGTATTTTTCACTGTTAGGATATTGATACTTTGACAGAAGAAAACTAGGTACTTCTTCTGAACAATAGGGAGACTCGGAATAATTGTGATCTTCCATGTCTGATAAAACTTGACGAAAATCTTCTGTTGAAGCAGGTTGAGATCTACACAACTGTCTTTGTCTCTGACACGAGTTTTTAGTCTGAGTCAAATCATATATAGTAACTGAAACGGATGGCGGCAAAATTGGTATTGCACAGGTTATTGATGAAGGTGGCTTGAATCTTTGGAGGGGGAGATTTTTCCAATAAATATAATGGTTTACAGGTCGAATACCTTTATATACCTTTATGAAAATCAAATAAATCCAACAAGCTAGACTGTGGTTTTACCATGGAATCTATGAAGTGTCGTACAGGAATGACAATATCTTGCGTAAAATTGAATGACAAATGGGTTGCTGTTTCTGAAACTTGTAACTAAAAAGAAATAAAATTGAAAGTATCATAAAGGTAACAATTACCATTTTTAGGGAGTTAGAATACTGGTTGTACATTTTTTCGGATCCCTTCCAATCAAATAGTTCATCTTTCTTACCTAGTTTTATCATAACAATAATGTATGAATTTAGGTTCTCTTCTCACCATGGATCCACAATACAGGACACGAGCAGTCCTGTACCTCATCTTCAATATTCCAGCGCGTTTCAACAAATAACCGTGACATGAAATTTCCGATAAACTTTTCCGCAGCATGGCGTATAGAGCGATAAGGGCACTAAAAATTTCAGTAGTAGAAAAAGGGAAAATGACAAACACATGTTATATTAATGGTTCACCTGTAAAATAAGACCGCCAATGTCTTGTGTGTTTTCATTGTCTTGCAATGGAACTTTTTTGTTTTTCTATAACAGCACCATGAGAAAGTTGAAACAAACAATTTTTTTGTGAACAGTTATCGCGTTTTACTAACGTGCTTGGATTTGGAGTGATTTGTAGAGAAAGCTGGCTGAGAAGTCATTTTCAATTTTCTATGAACGGCGACATTACGGGCAAAACGTGTGCACGGACCCGTACCTATCGAACACCTAATTTAGTATGTGAACAAGTATCAGCATATAACAAATCATTTCATAAAGAACAGTGTACCCAAATAAAATTATGTTCTGTAACGGCCAATGTAAACTGGTTTTCGCAAAATCCACAAGCCTATCCATAACCTTGTCAACTAATGCCATATCAGCATTACCACTAAAACAACCATAACCTAAATACATAACATTACATAATTCTTTTTGATGTAAAAAAATTTTTGACAAAGAAAAAAAACCTGGATAATCAAACGTTAAAATATGCGCTTGAAGAGACGTAGAAAGACATTGTAGTTTTTGCACGATATCTCCTATAATAGAAATTAGAAGCTTTTTGTTGATGTCATGCGACGAGTTACTTACCAATATCAGTTCCATTGCCATGTGCGTAAATAATAAGAAAAGGAGAGCCTCTTCTGAATGGTAGTAAGGCGCAAGGAACTGTAATCAACATGATTGAAAAAGGATAGTGAAGAAAAAGTTTATACTACTTTTTGTAGATTCCATTGAAATAAAAAAAAGTTCCTCGAATGATCCCTCATAATAAGAGGTGTCCGTTCCGGGAAACATTGCCCGATCAACCAAATTTCCAACAAATTGCATTTTTTCTGATAGTCTTTTTTCAAATAGTTTTAACAATGAGTTTTCAAGCGAAAACTCATAAAAACAAAAGACGAATAATTCGATATTCAAAATTCTTTGGTATTCTGATCATTAAATTTTTCTATAAAAAAACCAATAATATTTATGCTTAATTTTGATGTTTGAGACATGAAAAATTTTTTTAAAAGAAAAAACAATCCTTGGGAATATCACTGTGATTTCGAGGGATCGTTATTAACAGGTACATTCAAGGGGAGTTGGTGATTAACAGTTGTACAAGGAATATTTCGATTTTTTTTTAATTAACTATCGATTTATGTGTCTACGAAAAATAATATAAAACTTAGACAATTTGAAAATTTTGAATAAAACCTTTTCTTTGTTAAAAAATTAAACTAAAGACTGAACAGATATTTGTCAAAACATGCAAACAACGAAAAGACGGGTAGCAGACCAACGAAAGTCGATCTTATGCTAAATTTATATCACGGCGTAGTTGCTCTGCTACAGAGTCGCGCTTCGTATATGTTGAAATTTGTGTCGCATGTTCCCCATTTAAAGAACTAAGCGTTGTAGCATGTAACGTTTTTAAACCATTTCGCAATTCTATCCTATTTTGATGTATATGACGCTGTTCTACTTCAGAACACAGTCTCTCGTGAAGCGATCTAACATGACATGGCTGAGATACAAGCAAAAGAAACGAGAAAGTGTACTTGCTGCCACGGTTCTCTGCTTGCTGAATCGCAATTTCTAAGGTTTTCGTATGGGTAAAATATGTTGCCGATTCAAGAGCTCGCTCAAGCTACATGTTACCAATGTCAAATACAAATAATACTATCACCACATCATACCTCGGCATCTCCTAATGTTTTCAAAAACAGGCGAAAAAGAGCCTTGTCCCTTTGTATGATTTGTTGCTTGGTCAACTTCTAAAAATAGTTTATTTCTTTCTTAAAAACAAAATACAATTCTCACCTTAATAGTTTCAGGAGGTATGAAACCAGTATCGAAATTTGTTTTCAAATAAGTGGTTAGTAATAAAAGCCTTTCCTGCATTTCGTCGAAAAACTCCCACGGTAATGATGCGACTTTCGAATGGTCCTGTAGCAATTACATTAAACGTTTATTGACTAAAAAAGAAAAGTACTATTAAATTGGGATCAGAAGTAATATACTCGTTCCACTCCATGTAAGAAAGTGGTATAGATCGGGAGCTTATTGATGTAGGTAAGCGAAACGCAAGAGTACGTAATTTGACAAATTCTAATTGTGGTTGAGGATGACGGCGTGAAACACGAAAGACGTTTAACTAAGTAGAAAGAATTAATTGCATGGATAAAACAGTTAAAGTAAAATAAACTTTTAAACTACATTTAACTCTTTTGATGACGCTATCCAGAAAAAATTCAAAATAGACGCCTTTGAATTATTCTTATCTACAAGCATTTGTAACTGATGAGGAAAAAGACATTGTTTCAGATCTAATACAGGGACCCATTGTGTCGAGCTTCCCTTTACGTTTTTGTCTACAAACGTAGAGAATAAAGCAAAAACACGCCCTAAACGAAAAAAAAAGTTTGTTTTTCTATTATTTAAAAAACAAAAAGTAGAATTGAACAAGATGACGAATTTATTGAATAAAATTGTTCATTTTAAATATTCAAATACCTAATCTATCCACAATGACTGGAAACCCTAGAGAATTGAGGCCTATCCACACTAAAGAAGATGATTCTGAAGTGTGAAAATTTGTTGAAACTAGTTGAGTTTTTGTAGGGATCCTGTGTAATTCAAAATGAAAACTCTAGAATAACAAATTTTATAAGCGCTTTATTTGAAAAACAAATATTTCAAAAAAAAAATACATGGAATTTAGAAGAAAACGACTGGAGTGATGCAACAAGTAAACAGTCATTCCTAGCAATAAGAGTTACAGGATATCCATTAAGATATGAAGTGTGAAGAGATAATCCGGTAGAAGAATAAATACAAAAATTCCAATTTGATGTAAGTATTGCAACAAATGTATTTCCAATAGCAAGACTAAGAATAATTTCTGAGTTCTCAAACTTTTTTTCCCAAGACGCTTTAGAAATCAATCCCCATGTTGTAAAAGGGCTGAGAAACAATTATATCTAGTTGTTTTCTTTGACTTACTAAATATTATAAATAGTACTGATAAACGAGTAGAGATTCTTCTTCATCTGTTGTGATGTTTTCGCATGGAACTGTGATAGGGTCACTGGGTATAGTATCGTTCGAAGGAATGTCTTCGTCAATATCATCGTCACTAAGGTGGAGGGATGTATCAAAGTATACTGACGTGATGGCTCCACGAGCTAAAACAAATCCATTCTTTCCTAGTGAAAGCATTTCATCAAATGCTGAAATCTCAAATCAATATAAAAGACCCACCAATAGCACCTAAATTGTATTTAGTGTGGTTATTTGAAAATGTTTGGTGTCTATTTCCGACTCCCGCAATCAAGGAATTAATGTGGATTGTATTGGAGGTATAAGCTTTCTCGTTGGGACCATCTAAATCTTTTGATGTGTGAATAACGCTTGTTATTGTACCACAGGAATTATACGCAAGATATCTTTTATGTTGTTTTAAAATAAAAAAAAAGTTCCATTCATCACATTACAAAAAAAAAACTACCTATATTCTTGAGAGAGGGTGAATAATGAGGTTTCTGGATAAATTGGATAATTTAAAGATTTAGCATCGTCCTAAAATTATAAAAGAGTTACACGGTGACTAGAAGAAGAGGTCAAATGTGCTACGTACAAGATTTGAATTTTTTTTTTCTTTTTGCAATACTTTCTGTATCATTTTATACAATTTGTGACGTGATGCTTTCTCTGAACTATTGAAGACTTTGTTATTGCATGAAGAAAAATCGTGCTCATTGTCTAGCGACTCAGCATGACTGGATTCGGATTCTGTATCTTCGAATAAAGAAACATGAGACAATGATTCTTTCGAAGTCGTCGGAGAAGTCGTTATGTTTTTCCTTTCATGAGATTTTTTACTACGAAATTTATGTTTCGTAGATCCGTTTGAAGTCGATCGTGGCCGTTTATTGTTGCGCTGATTATTCTGAATCGTGTCCGGATAATCATTATTAGTTTGCAACATACTCTAACAAGGTTTTATCATACCACACAGTTTATTAATAAGCTTTCTACAGTTGGGTTCAAACATAACAGATTTTAGTTTGAGACCATAAGGCAAACAGCTTCTCTTTGTCACGAGAACGTTCTCTTCTAACGTACTTCACTTTTTAATCACTCACTTTTCAGTATGATATTTTAATTTAAATTACTCTTTAGACGAAAATCAAACTCTTGTGACAACTATCGAAATAGATTTTAAATGGGAAAAAGTTTTTTTTAATAAAAAACTCAATGACCATATGATATGTTTTTCAGGAAATACAACAGTAGTGATAAAATGAAATCAATAGATTTTTACGTCAAAAGTGTTTTTACAATTGCTTAAAATGGTATGAACACTATTGTATCTCGTGTCTTTTTGCGCGTTTGTCAAAAATTAAAAAAAATGAATTATGACGCATGAAACATGATAATTAAAGAGTCATACTCTTTAATCATGGCGTTGTTTTTTGCACATAACCAAAATGTTAAGGATATATATATATTAATAATCGTCGTATTTTGGTGTTGTATACATAAGCACGTAATACTATTTCCTCAAGTGATCCATTTTATTAAGGTAAGTAAATTTTACCATTCATCCAGAGTGACAAAATTAGCATACAGGGAAATGTATTGACACAACTCAGACATTAGCGAAAACTGAGTGTAAATAATTTTTTTTTTAAACTTAAAAAAAAATAATGCAGTCCAACATAATTTTCCGTGTTATAATTTATTGATTTAAATATCAGTGTGCAAATCTTAAGAAGCGGAGTAAAGTAACTCGCTCGAATCATAGTAACTCGAAAATTACCAGGTTTGTCCACAGTGTTGTTTGGGTCAGGTCGGGATTGTGTTTTTTTTTTGTCAGATACGTTCTGTGGATTTATTGTAGTGTGTGATGGTACTGAATTTTACCATAACTGACGGTGTCATTTCATGCACAATCAATAGGTCAAGCATTAATGAAAGCAGTAAAACACGATTGATTTCAGAGTGCTTACATCATTTGAAATCTAAATTGGAGTTAGTAAAAACAACTGTACGTTTATGTTACCTGAAATTTGTTACCTTTCAGAAAGAATTTAACATTTTTTGTGTAATTTAGAGAATGATGATTTAAAGTCATGCTAATTCTGAAAAACCTAGAGTTATAATGCTTTTTTTATTTTCATACTTTAACTCAATAGTATCTCATTCAATGGTCTTTTCATTTTTTAAATCCTATTGAATAATACTATTTCTTTTTAAAGTCTGACTTAAATAAAAGATAAAGTAGCTTTTGTGCTTTTATGAGAAAAACCTTAAATATAATTCTGATTTATTAACATGCTATGAAATTCGATTCTTTATCTTGTGCTAACCTTATTTTTTTTTGTTTGATTGGTAGACTTCAAAACCATGTCAACTGGCTGTTCTGGTGGCCAACGACTCCAGTTGTAATCAAAAAACTGTATCATTAGCCGAAAAAATATATCGTGAATTATGTCAAGTAGAAATATTTCCACATTACACCATTGAAAAACGTGTTGAAATAATAGGTTTCAATGTAAGGTTATTTGAAAAATGATGTTCACAAAAGTTCGTTTCTATTAACCTGTACGTATCGAGCAGTGCTTGGACACTCAAGTATTAGATTCTAAAGCACGAAGACTCTCACCGTGTGTGCGTGTAACGTTTACACTAAATATGTAGAAAG
The DNA here is from genome assembly GCF_026283585.1 of Hylaeus volcanicus. Classification (NCBI taxonomy): domain Eukaryota; kingdom Metazoa; phylum Arthropoda; class Insecta; order Hymenoptera; family Colletidae; genus Hylaeus; species Hylaeus volcanicus. The sequence goes on from NW_026533172.1 coordinate 2,544,786, forward strand.
TCTTACGTTACTTGGTTAAGCATCTTGTTTTTAAGCAATGTAACGACTTTTTTTTTTTTAAATAAAACCTAGCATTTAGCCTTGGCATGTTCAAGTGAACAAGTACGTAGCATCCTGCTGCTTGGTAGAAGCACCACAAGAAAAGATTGTCCCTTTATTAGCTGCTTAGACACATTTGTATAAAGTGTATGAGTGGCATAATTTATTTTTAATTCACAATGTGTTCTTTAATTGGATGATATTTTTGAAACTGATTTCAATTGGCTTTATGTAACGAGTAAAATGATTATTTTGAATATTTTTTGTCACTTATCAAATGGTAAATGGATTTAATACATAATTCCGTTTTCTTATTAAAAAAAAAAATTTTTATTATTACAACAATGAAATAGCAAATTAAAAAAAAAAAAGAATTTTAATGTGATATATGAATAAAGTAGGAATAAAAAACACATTTGAATTATTTTAAACATGAATGGGAATCATTTCATGTGTGAATTTACTCAGTTGTTTCAATGTTAAACAACAAAAGATTTGGGAGACGAAATTCATTGCGTAATTTTAAGGCAATGATTCTCCATGTAAAGGTGACAAACCATTGATTTGTTGTTATGTGAGGTACATAATTCCGTATTAAAATGGAAGGAGGAACCGGTAAAATTCCCACTAGCATGGTGCTCTTAATCATATCAATAATAGCTGTTTGCTCAGGAAATTCATCATTAGCGCACATATCGTTCACCTAGCATTCCAACGTCGTGTAAAATACAAAAAAATTAAAAATGCATTATGGTAAGTCAAAGTGACAAAATGCACTTGTTAAACATGAAGCGAAAACGAGAAGAAGTGTTGACGTACCAATGGAATAAGCTTGTTAATAACACACATCACTGTTTGCGTCGGAGCTTCCGCTTTCCACGTATCAAACCATTCTTGAGTGGCACACCAAGGCTCAGTTGACGTTTTAGGCGTGTGTCTGGATGCATGTGTTTCTTGTTGATGTGTATCAGGGGTCTAGCATAAGAACTTTTGTAAACAAACTGACACTCATTTATAAAAAAACTTGTACTGTATTATCCGGTGATTTCTGAGGCACATTTTCGGGAAATTTGGTAAATTCCAAAAAATGAAAAGCTTCAAACACATTTTTTTGACGCAAGATGGAATAAATTAAATTATAGTTTCCCTAACATTTTAAAAATAGGAACCTACAATTACCAAAAAAATTCTTTTATATACCGTATATTGATATTGTATAATATTATCAAATATCTCAAAAAGTAAAAAAGTGTTGCGGTATCGATACGGTTGTTCGAATAACCAGTGGGGTCGCGAAAGCCGTTGAAACAAGGAAACAAGTTTCATAGAGCTCTCCGGGCATAAGCTTCGAAGATAGGGTGACCTGATATTAGATCATACAGATAGATATAAAAAACACACACACAGACACACGAATTGATGAATAGGAGAACACAATTGAACCGAAACATGACGCACATGTTGCAAAGAGTTGTTAAAAATATGTCAATTAAAGATTCATTTTCTACAGACATCTAGAAAATAAACGAAAGTTTATAAGAGAATTTTTTGAAAGAAGAGTATAAAAAGTGTACCAATTCACTGGTACAAATTTGATAAAAAGATAAAATAATGAAGTCTGCGTAAGAACCCTGATAAAAAGTAAAATTAAAGGGAAGCGTTTCATTAAATTGTTCATTGGCTTGTGTCGCGAATTCCCGTTCTGATTTATATTCAAATGGTCGTTAACTATGGAAATGTCGAACATTCATTCAGCTTACCAGCCGACAATACAAATACTATCAGAGAACACAGATGAAGAACCCCTGTTACAATAGATGTTTCCATACTATGCTTCTTTTCACTGCTAATAGGTTCATGCAAAAATGCAGAGGCTTCTAACATAGTATACAACAACGGAACCAGTAATTTTGAAATCGAATTTTTCTGTGTCGCATGCTGTAAAAACCATTTATTTGAAATAAGCAAATTCCATAAAATTAATAAGTGTTCTTCTGTACAAGAATTCTGTCAATGATTTAATCAATCAAAAGTGAAACAAACGCTAGTAATCACCATTTCCATTAAATTGGTAATGGCTTTGTTAATTTCTAACCTTCAATGTTGAAGGAGAAGAAAATTTTGAGTGAAACGCTCCGGAGGAAGATTTTATTTGTGAACAAATTTCATCATAAACTGCTGCAATTTCCTTCTCATTTTTCATTGCAGCTAACATTAGACGGTAGATATTGAAAAATTGAGGCTTTGGAAGTCTGAAAGAGATACGCAAGTAGTACCGTTTTAAATCAAATTGAACAGTTGTTACTCATGATTTGAATTTGATAAAGAAATAATTTCATCCTGATTTGCATCTCGATTTGAAAGTAAAATTTTTTTTGTCTCAAGCGGGATTTCACATTTAGACGAAGTATCAAAATTGATCAACACACAAAAAAGTTTTGCCGCTATGCTTCGCAAGTCATTTTCATAACTGAAAGACGCCTTTGAAGATCCGAATTCAAAACCCTAGAAAAAAAATATTCTTTTTTATTGATGAATTCAAAATGTGAAATCTTTACTAAAAGTGAGGAAGACGTTTTTGAAAAAACTAAGCTCATTAAAGAGCAATATAAATTGCCAATATATGGCATTGATCCTTGTGTAAAAACCCACAACCATAAACACGGCGGACTTTTGATTCTTGTTAGTTGACTCTAGAATTGAACAAATCTGTTTTCGTATTTTTTTTTATAAAACCCACTCTATAAACTTGTGACGATAGGCATACAAGTAAACACGTCAACACCGCTTTTCTATTAGAATATATGTCGTTGCTAAGCTTGCAATACGAAGAGTTTTTTCCTCCTCCCACAACTCCTTAAATCATAAGTATATGACAGAAGTAACATTCATTAGAGGCATGGCATACAAGAAAGAAAGCCTACCATTCCAGAGCAGTTGTGCATTCACTTTTTGGCGTGGAGACACGTAGTTTTCGGGAAAAACCACATTGGGAATTAGAAGTGTAAAATTTTTTAAAAAAAGAAGGTGTTGTAATGCTGACAAAATCTAATAAGGAAAAACATATAACTCATCGACAAGAAAAAAAGCCTTCTATAAAAACTAACTTTTATAGCAAGTGGTTGCATTTGTTCTTCTTCACCTGACCCAGAAAACGAGCCACCGATTAAATTCAGTTGTTCAAGGTTCTTGTTTAGTTCATCCACACGTTCCCTTATAACGCTATTCCCTTCACAAACCACAGGATTGTCGCTATTCTTATTTGGCATTTTTGCAGCTTCGAGAGGTTCTTCATTAATTACTTTCTGTAACTGTTCCGCCGTCTGGCTTACGTTGCTATCCCGTTTTCCTTCTTTCGTTGAATTGTCCAATGCCTTTTCGTAATTTCGCGCGCAACAACAAGGCTCTGCCGCTTCATCTCCCGTTTTCTTCACGCAA
>NW_026533172.1:2548272-2616207 GCF_026283585.1 Hylaeus volcanicus
GGCTCCGCCGCTTCATCTCCCGTTTTCTTCACGCAACAACAAGGCTCTTCCGCTTCATTTCTTATTTTTTTCGCGGAGGAATATGACTTTTTGGGGTCATCTACGTCCTTGTTTACGCAACAAGTTATCTCTTGCGCATTTTCTGTGGTCTTATCTATAGAGGAATCTTTCTGATTTCTGTCGCCTGTTGTTTTGTCAATGTAACAGTTTGTATGATTCACTTGATCTTCCGTGTTTTCTATACCGTCGGTCGATTGTCTCAAAATATTTGTATTTTCCTCTAAATTTGAACGAGTCTGCTTCACGCTAACTTTAGTGTTTGTTAAGTTAAGATTAATACTTTCTTCAAAATCTTGTGTTGCCTCTGAAGAATTACTTAAATGCTTCTTGCAGTCTGTCTTTTTGTCCAACTCTCCAACCAATTTATGTGCTGAATTATCTGTCATCATTACTTGGACTTTTAGCTTTTCTATGCTATTCCCCTTCACATCTTCATTCCCGATTATTTGATTAGGTGGATAATCTTTTTTGTTAATTTGTCCTTTATGTAAATTATCATCAAATGCAATGTTTCCTTTTGTGGAATTTTGGTCTGTAAAAATTCGAAAACATCGCGTAGTATTTAAGTACAAAATATAATGAAAAATTTACAAAACAAACAACAGTTCAATAATTTATAACTAAATTGACACGAAATAAAAAGTTGTGTTTTATTCTTTTTTACAATATAAGTTAAACCTACGTGGCGCTAACCAAAATAGAGTATAAACAAAAGAAGAATCTGAAACGATTTGTTGAGATCTATCTAAAATAAACACATATCAAAACAGAAACATTCTCAATTTAAACATCACTTGAAGTCTCCAAAAAATTTAGTTCATGTGGTAGGGGAATTTCAAGAAATACAGGTAAAATATGAGTTAGCAGACATAAGCAATTACGAGCGACAGAACATCCGGCTCCTCCAAGATTTCCCTTATGGCCACAGTCAATGACTTCTTGTAGCGCGTCTAACACCTTAACAATACATGGAAACTTGTAATAGAAAATTAAATCGATACGTACTTTATGAAAAAAATCAACTAAATTAGGGTTTCGACTCTGTCGAGCTTTCCGTATAAGATCTATTGACAAATGATTTTGAAGAAACTCTCGTGTAACGGGTGAGCGAAATAAGTGTTTCCAGTACTTGATGAGTAAAAAAAAAAAATTTATACAAAAATCGCATATATTATCAAAATTATACCTCATCGTTTTCGAACCTTTTAGAATCTAACACAAAACGAGACAAAAACTGTGGGTCAATTTTTGATTCAGTAGCTCCCATGGCAATAGTTCGTATTATATTTTAGGCTGAGTTATCTTTAACTAATATTTAAAACAAGGCATAGAAATAAACCTTATGCCGTATGTATTACTGGTCCTAAAATTTTTATTTTTTGGTTTTCATAAACACCAGATTAATGTGAACGTAGAGAGTTTAATAATACTAAAAAAAAATTGAAGAAAATCGATTTTTTAATTGTCCTTTAACTAAAAAATTAAAATCGATTTAGAGTGTGTGAATATGGACTTCATATATATGTCTAGATGTATAACATAAATAACAATGTGATTGTTATATTTACTGCATTCCTGTGTTAAATTCTTATTATAACAAATAACACATTAACCGGAGTATAGATTACCTAAAATTCTCGTCAATCTTGTTATAAAAAAGTACTTTATTTCAATGATTTTTTAAACTACGCTACTGTGAAAAACAAATTGATTAAAAAAAACAGGGAGTTAATTACACTAAAATTTATTATAATAAAAAAAAAACAATGACTTTTATGATAAAACCGAAAGCGAAAAGTGACAACCTCAGGCATATTTTCAGAGGTGTAGCTTGGCGTCGTACTCTAGGTCTCAAGATAACACTGACTGAAACAGAGAATCTCTTTTCGTTGTGTAATCGACGCATTAGCAATGTGCTTAGCAAAGTTCAAACGGCTACAACGTGGGGGCATCTGTTCAGAGGTTATGACTCGGCTTTACAGTTAAACCTTGAAGGGAACACTGAATAGAACGGAGATTTTTTTTTGGTTGTCTAAAGGAGACATTTAAAAGATGAGCGAAAGTTTAAACCGCTACAGCATGTGGCATCTTTGCTAAGGTAACAATTTGGCTTTATAGACTAATCTCCAAGGGAACTCTGAATGAAATAGAGAGTTTCCTCTTTGACTGTGCTACGCATAAAGAGGAAACCTAAAACTATTTTTTTAAAGTTGTCGATTTAATTAAAAAATATTTATAGAGTCATCAAGTACAAAATCCAAAGGAAATGATTGTTTGCTTTTATTTTTTTTGTAATATCAGTTTGCTTACGCACGTTGAAATACACAATTATAAAAATTTTTTTTGTTTGAAAAGTTGATTTTTTACTAAAATAAAAGTTGATTATTCTAGCTATTTACTTTACTAGTTAAAAACTCTCGCTATAATTTTGTTTTGCATTTGGAAATAAAATTTTAAATTAAATAGCTAGATGGTGAATAGTCAAACACTCCGTTTGACTGAAGCCGCATATTTTTCTTAGATTAACGAAAAGCAGTGTTTGATGAAAAAATATTTTAAAAATCAATTTGGTGTAAAAAAAAATGCAATATGAAAAGGGACGAACAATAGTTAATTAAAATAATTCTCGGGCGGATATGTAACAGATTAGTCGAAATCTTAGGACTTGTCTGGTTCGAACTGTTTTTAGAATTGTTTGCTTTTCAAAAAAATAAAGATGATATTGTTACCGGAAATTGATGCTTAATGTTAACTTCAAAGAATTTACTTAACGAGTATTTAGATGATTCAGATGAAGAGGATAACAAAACAAAGTCTGTTGTATCGGAACCTCAAATTGTGGCAAATGTAGCAATTTCAATGGAAAAAAGCAAAAAACGAATCATTGCAATGCCTCAATACCAAGTTAAAAAGAGTTCAGTATGTGACGTATCCACAATTTTTTCAGTTGTTGACTCAATAGAAGAGAAATCTATTGAGTTGGATGCAAGGCCAAATTGCTTACCCTCAACATGCAGTTTTTTAAATCATCTTCCAGAACCTTTGAATTGGAAAAAAAATAAAAAAAATACGGTGAAACCAATGAATGATTCTGAAACGAATTCGGGTGACTCTACGTTATTGCAATTAAGATTCTCCAAATGTATATTAAAAAGTGATTCAAAAATTCAATCGCCAGTAGGACTAGAACAAAAAGACGGAGATGAGGTTTATACAGAAGAAGATCAAGAGGAAGACCGAGACTATTATGTTGACGAAAGCTTACAGAATCCTTTTATATTCTCTCTTTCCGCAAACACTCCCTTAATCGTGTCGGAAATGAACGAACATGAATCATCAGAGGCGCAGATTCTGTCCTCCAATGTATGCAATTCAAATGAGACAAACCAATTGAAAGTAGTCGATTTAGCCTTACAAGAAACAAAAGATCCATTGACATGTTTGGTTCCAAATTCAAATACATATCAAGAAAGCAATGACGGTCCTGGTAATACCTTTACTTTTCCTAAGGGTCGTGAGGTGTGTTAACATATTACAATGGAAGAAAATTTTTTCAAAAGAACCTGAATTATGTAAGCATTATACTTTATTTGTTTTTGTGACTTGAAAACTAGTGGCAAGGATTTTTGCTTTCGGAACGTAAAGATCTCTGCCATGAATCAGGATCTATTAATCCTAAAACTTATGTTATTAATGGTAGCGATTTATCTAATCCACATTGGTAAGCATTCTAAGTATATGTAGAAATGTTTCTATTCTAAATATTTTAGGAAAGAAAATTTTAGGCGTGGAGATGGAAGGTTAAAGCCACAAAATAATTTTGCTGCAGGAGTCAATTGCTTTAATATTGCGTTAACATCGTCAAGAAGACAAAGACAAAAAAATCAAGTAATACGACGACAATGTTTTGTATTTTTACGAATTGTTATTATTGCAATGTAGATCAACTCTTTAGCACAAGAAGTTGCTAACAAGGAACATGAATATTCTGAAAGAGCTTCTCAACAACGTTATTCTAAATACAGAACACAAATGAAATATGGATGGTGATCAACTGGAACTATACTTTCTACTAACCAAGTTTTTGAATTCTTTGAAAATTTCTTAAAAAAGATATTAAATGGCTATAAAGAACACTCTTTTGGAACTTTCGAGCGATGCTTTTTCCACAAATTTGTCACGTCGTACTTGCAGTATGTCGGGGCTTGCTCTCGTGCTACTGTATTTAATAAAATAAAAAATAAAAATAATGAAAAAAAATTACAATAAAAAAAAAAATTCACAGTGGTCAGTAAATCATGTGTAATCCCAAAAAAAATCGTTTTTAGTATATTCGTTATGTTACTAATCATAATTTTTTCTTGTATATTTTTTTTTTTTGGAGACACCAACATAGCAAAACAAGATTAAATCACAAAAAACTAAGTTATCTTGGGACACTCCATGACTTGATTGAACAGTTTTATGTTGAACAACATTTCCACTATTGAAAAAAGTATGGTTTTACTAAAATGAAAAAGGATATGTACATTTGTACGTAAAATTTTGTAGTGTTAAAAAGTTAAAAAATTAGTAGACAACCAGCATTTATTGGAGCACCGGACTCTACAGCGCATGTAGTCCTATCTACAGACAATTTTTTAAACATAAAATAAGAGGGTCAAATTTTTAGTAAAAATTTATAAATAAATATGAAATCAGGTAAAAAACATAGATATATAAATTAAAATTTAAATCTTTATATGGGAATAATAGACTTACAAAAATTTAACACAATTAAAGACACTTTATTACTGTATGTTTTGATGTTATCCTAGATAAGAGTACTGCACAAATTGAGGAAAGTAACGAAAAAATTCGTACTTTAACAAGTGAGACGAATGATGAAGCGGATATCACGAAAGTCTGTGTGAATCATATAAGGACGTCATCTTACCATATTCCGCACAGTAAGCCGCGGGTGGTGTTAATCAATCTTCCAAGAGTGACGTATATTGGATCAAAACACGAGAATTTTTTCGTTTTTGAAGCGTCGAGAAAGCTATTATGTTGCATTGTAACAGCTTTAAAAGAAAAGAAAAAATGCGAAAAGATTCTTATTGGTTTATCAGGTAAAGTAAAGCTTATATATGTCAATTGAGTCGCCTATGTTACAATAGGTGGCTCAACACCCAAAAAAATATTTTCTGTCCTATCATCCTTGTGCTGCGAAACTGCTGGTAACATTTTAACATCACCAAGAAAAGGGAAAAGAGAAGATTCCTGTGCTTTGATTTCGGACAATGTGGATGTTGGATCTACTGTTGAATGGGACCGCGTTATTTTTTTTTTAGTAGACGAGCGTTATGTTTCATGTGGTCACGAAGATTCTAATCAAAAAATGATTCGAACCACTCTACTTTCTAGTAGTAATACTTTAAATATAATTTAATAAGGAAAACATTAATTTTTTTATTTTTTATTTTATTAAAAATATTTTACTAGATATGATTAAAGTTCCCGAAGAAAATCTTATTTTTCCTAATACATCATTACCTATCGAAGAATGCGTCCAAGATTATAATAAACGTCTTTCAGATGTGATAGCAACCTTTGGAAATCCTTATGCTATTACCTTGGGTCTAGGAGATGATGGACATCTCGCTAGTTGGTTTCCACCCTTAAGTAAAGAAGATATTAGACAAGCATATAGTAAACAATCTTTGGTGTTTCATGTTAAACAAAATCGGTAAATTTTTTTTTTAATTAAAACCATATAATTCTGACATTTTTTTTAATAGGTTTGCTGTAAAAGATCGTATCACTATATCACTACAACTTATATGTAATTCTTACCAAAAATTTTTTTTTCTTTATGGTCAAAATAAGGTCGACAAATGGAACCAGCTAATTAACCTACTACCACAAAATTCAGAGCAACATAGTGAATCATCTGTGCTACAAGAAGAGCCACTTCTACAGGTAGTATGTCATAGGTATTCAAGTATAGAAATTAAGAGATAGTCTACGTTTTAAGTACCAATCAAACAATTTTTCTTGTGTTCTTTTTTTATAAAATGTTTATCTTTAAAATAAATGTGTTGCTTGTTAAGGTGATTCAATCTCCTTGGGTTTCAGTTATAAGCTGCCCGCCTGTCCATCCAGGTTTTTTATCATTGGAAACAAAACATGAACATAACTACCACTTGACTATTGTTGTTTTTGGTGCCTCTGGTGATTTAGCGACACGGAAAGTAATGTACGAGACCAAAAAAAATTCTTTTCTTTCACATTTTCAATGGAAATAACTTTGTAATGTGGTGAATTTGTATTCTTTAGACCTGCACTTTTTTCTTTATATTGCGATGGTTACTTGCCCGAAAATTTCTCAGTCATAGTAATCAATTTGTTTAATTTTTTAAGAACCAAACGTGTAACTACTGAAATATGTTGAAAGGGTTATGCTAGATCCCAACTGTGTCAAGAAGAATTATGGAAAAAATTAGAACCTCATTTGTTGTATGTTATTTAACTAGTGGTATTACTTTTTACGTATGATTGTTATATTACTAGGCATATAGATACTTTCTTTAAAGAAGCACCTAGATATCAAGAAGCAGCACTAAGAAATCCTTGTTTTGGATTTTTAAACTATTTCAAGTCAAGACTTTATTATATGTAATCTCTAATACTTTTATTTTATAAAATTTGTTGATCCCCTCGATTGTTTTTTCTTTCTTGCAATAGTTCAGGCCAGTACGACAATGACAAAGACTTTGTGAGGCTTCGCCATACTATAAAATATGTGGAGGATTGTCACACTTGTCAGCGTAACGGAGCCTCAGAGACTATGAACGACGTTTTATCGGAAGACGCACGTATCGACTCCAATTTACAGTACAATCGTTTGTTTTATTTAGCTCTTCCCCCACAATCTTTTCTTGATGTCATTTCAAACACGCATAAAAACTGTTGGTCAACAACAGGATGGAATAGAGTAGTTCTTGAAAAGCCGTTTGGGCGTGATTTGCCTACAGCGGAAAAATTAGCAAAACGTTTGTTAAATTATCTATTAGAAGAAGAGGTAGTGTCTTTTATTTTACTTTGTAGGAATAGAAAAAGATTTTCATTATTTTCTACAAAAAAAAACAGACGTATCGAATGGACCATTATTTAGGAAAAGAAATGGTTCAAAACCTTTATGTTTTTAATTTCGCTAATAATCTATTCTTACCAGTAAAAGAGATAAAATTTGTGAAGACAGTTATAACTCTCACTTTTTTTTTAGCTAATGTCGTCCACCTATGTTTCCGCAGTACGAATAACTTTTAAGGAGGTAGAGTTTATCCGCTATTGATAACCTTCTTATATGAAAAACGTCTTGCTAGACACTCGGCGTGGAGAAACGAGGGGGATATTTTGATACTTATGGTATTATTCGCGATATTCTTCAAAATCATTTATTACAAGTAGTGAATCTGTGACAATATTTGGTTTTAATAAATGTTTCAATTTTGAATGTTTTGTTTATTTTGAAGCTTCTTACTATACTTGGAATGGAAACACCGGTCTCGTTGAGTGACACGGATATTCGCAACGAGAAAGTTAAAGTGTTGCGACGCATTGCACCTTTAGGTACGTCGAAATACCATTGAATACACGTTCACACGAAACATGGCAGAAATGCAAAATCTCGTTATCGGACAATATACGCAATCACAAGACGGGTCGATACCTGGTTATTTAGATGACTCCACTGTTCCTAAGGATTCTTTGTGCCCTACATTCTGTACTGCCGTTCTTTACATTAATAATCAACGGTGGGAGGGTGTACCATTTATTTTGAAAGCAGGAAAGGTAATTGAAAGACTGTTTTAATTGTTTCGAGTAACATTGACGGATATGCAAAGGCTTTAGAACAACGGTTAGCTGAAATTCGAATACAACTGCGACCTGTCGCGGGTAACATTTTCGGATCAAATTGCCCTCCGAATGAAATTGTTATCCAAGTACAACCGTCGGAAAAATTGTATATGAGGATTCTTTCTAAAAAACCCGGCCTTGATGATTCGTTGGAGCAAATTGATCTCGATTTCACGCTATCTTCTCGTTTTGATTCAGACCGAATCCCTGATGCTTACGAAAAACTTATTCTGGATGTTATTAAAGGAGACCAACAAAAGTACGGCTTCAGTACTCTTTCTGTTTTCATTTTAATTCTCTGATCAGTTTTGTTCGTACGGATGAATTGTTGGAATCATGGAGAATTTTAACACCTTGTTTACATTATCTTGAACAGAAAAAGATTCGTCCGATACCTTATCCAGCACGATCTCGTGGACCGCAAGAAGCGTATAATCTTATAGTGAAAAAAGGATATAAGCCTGCCAAACACTTTAGTTACTCACATAATTCATCTCTTTAATCGTTTCAAGAACAAGCAATGTTTTCTATTTTATAGTTTAAAAAAAAAGTACAGCATCCTGTCAGATAAACCTTTATTCTTTTCTATTGATAAAAAAGCTAAACTGTTCTTAAAAATAAATTATTCATTCAATATATTAAACTAAAAAAAACGTTTTTTATTGTTGGACGTGTACTACCTCACCTTTATCACTAAACGTTATATATTAATGATATAAAGATTAAATTAAACTCGAACATTCCATCGAAAAATCTTCATGTTTAAATGCCTTATTTAGTATTGTTCTTCAATCCTCAATGTGTCAATAAAAAGAAACATTGGGATAGCTTTCACACCCCTTAAACTTACTGGGCAGCAGCACAAATTGAAAGTTACCTTTGGTAACAATGCCGACACGCGAATTGGATAACGCTAAGCATTTCAGACAAATTATCTACAGTAAAACTGGCGCTTTCTTTAGCGCAAAAGCATACCACTCAAAATAATTTACTAAGATTTATTCAAATCAGAATTCTAAAATCACCAAGGATTTCTCGTTTAAGCTGAAAACAAATCCTTTAAGATACAATTACGGTATAAACATATTGGTAACACATCGAACAAAATTGTGTCTTTGAAGCAAAGTCGACATTTTCGCGCTTACAAATTCTTCATATTTGCTCTTTTAATGCGATAAAACAAAAGAAATGTTCTTAACGTTTAGTACTAATATTTATTCTTGTATGAAACACGAGGTGTGATTGTGCTTTTATATTATAACTCAAAATTTTAAAATATACCAGAATCGTAGGTTATCAAAAACTTGTCAACTACTGTAGTTTTCCTTCTACAAATTAAGACTCAATCTAATAGATGGAGTAATAACTCCGGTTGATAGACACTAGTAAAAAAGAGTAGGTTATGAATAATTTTATAAATGATAATAATTACTTTTTCGTATGCCTCGACATCAGCTAAATTGGTTGCTGAAGCAATAGCTTCCTACATTGATATAGGTAAAACAAAACATTTCAGTCAATGTGATTACTTGAAGAGCTAAAGTTTCATTGTTGGACAATAAGTGTTGTGATAGAGTTTGTTTCACGGATGAAGGATGTTGCTCATCTTCTTTCAGAGTAGAGGAATAGGTAGTACTATCAGACTTTTCTTTGACTGCCTTTGGTTTTTTAATTGCCACTGTTTCACAAAGAGAAAATATTTTAGTAGTACACAAACTATTTAGAAAAAGAGAAAACGTAACATACATGTTATTTCTTTCAAGAAAGCTACTCCCTCCACCGTTTTAAAAAACTGTTGAGCTTTTTGACGTTCCTACAAGATTAAAAAAAAGTAAAGAAAAAATTATTACGTTATCGCTTAGAAAACAACAAATCGGGACCTGAGACGTAACACGTTCAAAATCAAGAAATCGTAACGTTGGTAAAAGATATATTAGATAATATCTATAATTGGAGAGACTGTGCCATAAAGGCAGGAATTTCATTAACAAAAATTCGAGATAAACATCCATGTGTTACTTTGTAACAGGGTTATCCACAAGAGATAACCGTATGATCGATTTAGCTAGTTGAAAAAAATAAAAATAAGATCATGTTACATTTGTTTATGATACCTTGAGATAACGGCACTAAGTCATGCATAAAAGAGAGCTGAAAAGTGAACATGGAAGTAGTATTTAGGAAATTATATTTACTTTGTTATTGGTGAGAACAAGCGATATCAAAGATGGAAGATTTACAAACATATCAGGATCCAGCTTTCGTATTCGGTTGTTTGCAACAAGCTAAAAAGAGCTCAAAAATTATAAAAATAATGTAGTAAACTAATGGTGTTTTTACCAAGCAAGAAATACGTTTTAATAAGGGAAAATTTTCTAGTTTTATTAAATCATTATCGCAAAAGTCAATCGTATCGAAAAAATCATGTGTAGCTCCTAAATTTTCAATAGCTGGAATTTTCAAACCTGCGCTTGACCATAAAAACCAAATATATTGAATGATTATTGCTCATTCTACTCTCTCCTAACCTCGGAATGAGAGGATATGTTCTTTGAGAGGCCCAAAGCTTTGTTCCGCTGAACCAATAACATCTAATGTTAAACGCATAGGCGTTCAATCTCAAGAAAAATGATATGAACAAGGATCAAAAAAATGTTTTAAAGGAAATGAGTTTTAGCGTAATATATCGCCAAGACGCTGATGAAAGTCACAGCATCCTCAATAGGTATACAGTTGTTGTGACCCAAAAGTTCTCTGTTATCGTAAACTCGAACTTCCGATTTTAAAATTGCATTGAATTGTAGGATATGTTACATTAAAAAAAAATTGTAAATTGAAAAAAACAAAAAATTAAATTTTTTGTATTGCAGACTTTTTCTTCTTTTATCCCCAGAAGTAAATTACCAATAACGTTATGTTGAAGAATACTCAAATCACAGTTGATTGACATTTCTTTATTATAAAGAGTGACATTTGTTGCCAGTGTGATTACGACAAGAATGGTGTTGCTCTTACTTTAAAGGCACTATTTTAGCTAGCTTCTCTCGTCATTATTTACCTTAAACCAAGGATAGTTTTTAGTACTCATTTGCTAAGTTTTTGATAACAGATGCCACTCAGGTTTTTTTTAAACCCTTTAATCGTACACTTGGACTTTTGTACATAATGGCATATGGAAGATTAAAGAAAAAATACAGTTAACCTTCATTACAAGGTTTCAACTCTTTTCCGCCAATACTCAAACGCTGTTCTTTTAGTTAAAAGCTGTCATGTTATACACTTAACTTTTTTGAAAAGTTAAAAACACTGGTTTTAAAGAAGCAAAAACATATCGCGCAGCGTTACTAGTTATGTTTGATGCCGTACTAAATTTTTTTGTTTTAAAATAACAGTTTATTAAAAGAATGTTCAAAATGTTTTTAAATAATTCCTTTTCATTTATAATAAAAGCACAAATAAAAAAATAACGCTTAACAATTACTTTTTGATAAACCCACTAACACTTTCTTATACGGTTAAAAATTTTAATATGATCATGTAGCTAAAGAACTCAAAAAAGGAAATTGAATGGTTTGGAAGGATAGAAAAATTGGCAAATTGAAAAAATAAATATCAGTGATGTAAATGTTTAGTGATTTGGCAAGAGTTTTGAATGAAGCCTCGAAAACAACAAAAGATAGATAAGGAATTAAAAAGAAGTAGGTTCGTTCGAAATATTAGGTTTTGTACGATTTGGATGTTCATTGTGTCCATCTGGTTTACTACAACAAGTATTAGTACAATTCATGAAGTTTTTTCCATGACATGACGTTTGAAGATGTTCGCATTGTTTACAATTGGATACTTCCCGATATATACAAGGTTGAGTAGCACAATGGGAAAGCGTCAAAGAAGGTCTTAGTAAACGTGTTAAAAGCGTTAGAAAAAGACGTTGATCTAACTCTGACAAAATACTTTCTGAAGGTCCACAACAACAAGTGGGTTCATATTCATTTTGTAATCCCTCACAAAGAATGGAATCCAAATAATTATTTCGTGTTGTTAAATTAGGGTTCTTTGTTTGAGTTTCCGTTGCATTATCATACAATGCATTACAAGAGCAAGACGAACGGGAGCGCATACAAGGACAACAGCAATTCAAGCAGTGCAAACCGTAGCTATTCGATAAAGGCTCATTTGAGTACGTTAAACGCGAAGTAGCTGTTTTAGTCATGACCTTACAGGAATCCTTTGAATCTTGCGAACAAATAAGTTTGGTGGAAGGAAAAAGTTTAAAAAGACAATTGGTTTGAGTTTTGGACCACTCGGAATTATTATTGGTAGAAGTGACGAATGACTTTTGAGAAGTAGCATCTACATTTGTAATATTGCTATCGGGTAACGATACCACACGAGATGAGTCTTGTTTTGCAAAGAGTTGAAGTTGCACACACAAATTTCTGCGCAACTCGGAATCGTGGATTTCCTCCGAATTATTTGAACAGTATATGTCACCGTGACTTTGTAAAGAAGAACAAGCTGTACGATTTGATAAAGGTGAATAAACCAATGTCTCTTTTGACTCTTGAGGAGACGGTGAAGTCGCACCGGTTTCTGTGACATGTATTTGTGAAAATCTCATATTGCTTACATTTTTCCTACTTTTGCAGCTTGTCTTATTAGAAAAACTATCTAGACTGTCACTCTTCTTTACAGCAGCACACGAACTAGCGGAACGATGTACTCCGATTAAATTAAGTATTGCTTCTCCTGCAACTTTCTTTACAATGAAATAACATTGTTCAAAAAGAAAACACACACATACACATAATTATAATAGATATAAGATTTAAATAAATTATCGTTAACATTGAATAATAATATTGACTTACCCCTTTCGGCTCAATACTATGACTTTGCTCGTTACTGCGATAGGGATTTGAAGAACTTTGAGACTTGTTTGCTGAACGCTTCACAAACACACTTTTAGGTCCTTTCTCTTGATCTTCTGTCAAAGGACAAGGACTTTTTTTACGTGATGATGCTTTTTCATTGTATGATTCAAAAATAACGGGTGACAATCCTATTGCTACAAAAAAAAAAAGGTATCAATAAACGAAAAAAAACACAAAGTGTTATTAAGGTCGAGTGACATACATAAAAGTCGTTCTATAGCTTTCTGAACATATTTTCGTTCGAAATCATCGGAAAACCAAAGACCTGCTACACGTCTATCCTGAAAAAAACCAGTTAACAACCTTCCAATTGTTTATGGTCAAATTGAGAAATACTTTAGGATCAGAGGGATGAGTGTCGACTTTGGAATTTAATGGAACTCGAAAAAAAAGATAATTTTTTTCTGAGCTCACCTCCCATAAAGGCGTGATATCCTCAACAAGATTTCTAGGATCTCGTTGATTTACAATAACGAGTCTGAAACTAATTTATGACGTTTGAACAAAATCTTTAATATTTATAAAATTGTTACTGAGGATTCACTGAACGATAAACAATATATAAAGCGCCTTCAAGATTCGCTCGAGCCCAGCTTTGATCTATTTCATTCAGTACATATACTGAGACAAACGTCGCCTAATTTTAATAGAAATAAGGTATTTAAGCAAACTTTCTATTGTACATTATACTAGTTGTTATTAAAAATTCTTACACGAATAACCACATTTTTTATGCTAGGGTCCGCTAGTTGTAAGAAAGCTAGACCTCCTTGGATTCGTAAAGCTTCTTCCTAAAACGAAAAAATTACATAAAAAATGCTGCTTGTTATAGGAAAAAAGTTATGTACCTCATTGTTCAAAAATTTAAAATGTCGAGGCATAATTCACACTGTTTTTTAATAACGTTACTATCGTTTTCACTACATCCAATTAAACATTTCCTTACTGAATATAAAACTTGAGATAAAGCTGTTTATTTTTTTTGGTCTAGTCTATTTAACTTACCAAAGGACTAACTTTGACAAAAATTGTATTTATTTTATCCTTGAAGCTTACAAATTAAAAAAAAAGACTTTAAATTTCAAAAAAAAAAAAAATAATCATGGCAGTTCATACTTCAGCGAAAACATGTGATTAATTTTTTAAGACACATTTCAAAGATGAGTTAAACAGAATTTAGTAAAGGAGATAAAAGTAAAATAAAAAACTGATATCTGGTTTCGCATGCATGTTATATAAATTTACCAATTTACAACAAAAATTTAGTTCGAAATAAACTTAAAATTAAAAATTAACGTTTTCTTTTTTTTCAATCTTTTACTAAAGTACACACTGTTACTTTAAAAAATTACCTTACGTTAATATGATCATTTATATTATGAATAATTTTTTACACGACATAGAATGTTTATAAAGCGTTTTATAAAAAGACTTATTTAAAAAAAAAAAAACAGTTGACAATAAAAAATAAATTCATTTGGAAAAAAGTTGTTCTTCACGTTACATTAATCTAAGAAAAACGAAACTAACAAGTTACTAACGTTATTCCCTTAGTTTGTGAAATAAAAACTTTCACCACGTCTAGCAGAAAAAGTTACGAGATAACGTCATGTTTTTCTTATTACTCCCTCAAATTATTCATGAAAAACGTAGTCTGTATCAGGTTAAGAATTTCCGTTCTCTAGTCAATAATTTGCTTTTCTTCACATATTTTTTTTTTTTTACATTTTATCGATTTTGTTAACTAAACTCGACGCACAAAACTATTCAAATTATTCATTTCTTATTCAGGTGCACTATAAAGTTACAAAGCATTAATGGTCTAAATTAATGGTTAGCGTTCAAGGCTCATACATCGAGTATCTTGACGTCTTTTGAAAAGTGGTGGACTTTTTTGCTGGGTATAAAACGATTGGACGCTGTCAGAAAGAATTGGATGGTGGTTATAACTATGATGGAGAGAGGATTGTGAAGACTGATGATCACGTGACGCATCACGGGCTATAGATTGACCGTGGGATCGTTCGTATATAGACCAATCAGTTGATCCTGACGGTAGCGTATTCCGACACCATCCACTTGTTCCACGTTGATGTGAGACGCCATTCCACGTAGGTGAGTTAGGTTGAGGAAAAGAATAATCTATATGATGCCATCTTCCACTTCCATCTTGGCTATTTTTACTTACAAGGGATCTGTTTATATATCGTGCTTGATCATGATGAGATTCAAGACGAGAATTCGACTTTTTATCAGCCACGCATGATTGAGAATTCCGTAATGGATTCGGTTGAGATTTTTGTAATAACGATGTATCTAATCCCGGTTTCAAATCACAGTACTCACGACCGTGTAAACATGGATTTGAAATAGTATTTCTTACATCTTTCGATGGAGTTCCTTCTAAATGACGTAGTTGAATCGGTAAAACAAGTGATACCGGAGGGGGTGGTGGTGGTGGCGGGGGTGGGGGTAGTCTTTTGGTGACAACTCCTCGAGATCGAGAAGTCGACTGACGATTCGAATAATTAGAATTTTCCGAATGTCTTGGTGTACGAGAAGATTCTCTTATAAACTTTTCGTTTGTACCACGTGACTGTGGAGAACACCCATTAAAAACACGATTTGGGACGAAATCAATTACTCCAGACATATTCCAATTCGCATCTTTTTTATTTTCTAAAGAGGCAGATTCTTTTGGTAACGACCATCTTGTTTCAGTCACCCGTTTCGGAAACGCATCATTGACTCTTTTTTTCTTTAGTATGGTATCTGAAGAGAGACTACTAGTGAGTGTTTTGCCTGATCCGTCTTTTGTGTAAGAAACCGATACGCTAGATTTTTCTGACTTGGTTCCGTCTTGAGAAGAAGAAGACCACATGACGTTTGAATTGTTAACGCTAGTTTTTAGAAACTGAGTGTTACTCTCTTCCTTATTCGACCACCCAGACGCTTTGTCTTGTTTTCTGTTTGCATCTTCTACTTTACTAGCTAAACCTATACTTTCTCCTTTGTTCGGAGCGGAAACGTGCTTTGAGGAAATGTCGTGAGCAGGTGTTTTACAATCCTTTGTATCGACACTATCTAAGTACTCTCCAGAACCGTCAACCGATCCAGATTTCGAGCGATACGTGTGAAGGGATTTCATTCGTTGACGTAATGCCTCGATTTCTTTTTGTTTTTCAAATTTTCGTTCTTCTGATTCTAAGTTTGTTGTACTTTTCGACGCTATAGAATCAACCGGTTTTCGATTTGATTGATCAGTTTCTACTATTTTCTTTGATTCGTCTACGGAGTGATTTAAAGTCAAACTGCTGATATCATGTTTATTCGCTGTCTCAGGTAACGAAAAAGCACCATTTGAGTGTGTTAGCGTGCCACCGTTTCCGTCTGTTTCATCTGTTTGAATCTCTTGTTTGTTTGATATCGTACTCGAAGTTGGAGTGCCAGAACTATAACTTTTTGTAGACTTCTCCAGAATTGAAGCCACTTGTTTGTTGTTCGATTTCTCATCTGTGTGAGGAACGGTGGATGCCCCTTCTTGATTGACTTTGAGCCGTTTAGAATCAGGATTTGGCGTTAACGGCTGCGGAGAAGTATGCGAAATTAATGCACGTTTAGAAACTTCATTGGAGGTGGGTTCGCCTCCGCCAACAGCATTTGCACGTGCTCCTGAAACTACAGTGGATGAACCGTGAAATGGATTTTTCGGACCTGAAAACTTTATTTGTACAAACTGTTAAAAATCGTTATCAGTTACCCTTTGTAATTGCTGATGGTGTAGCCACACTTTTTTGAGTGAACGAATTATTTTGTGTTAAAAAGTTGCTTCTATTTTGAAAAGTTGACGTATTAGTGGAAGTAACTGCATTTAAAGACGATTTTCCATCTGAACATAAATTATTTATTTTTTTAAGGTCTAGTTTCTCCTCCGTTTCTTGAACTGTAGTAACATTCGGACCTTGCAAATTTAATTTTTGCACTTGATCGTAATCTTCTTCTTTTCTTTTAAGCCAACGAGATTCTACAAGTCTTAAATTTCTATCAAGTGCTCGTGCATTGGCAACTACATCATCCCAACGTGATTCCTTGGCTCGTTCTATTAAAACAGGTAAGGCTCTGAGAATTTGATTTCCTGCAATATTTGTAATGGGGAAGTTCTATAGAAGCAAGTATATTGTGATAGCTGGAAAATATTTTAAAGAATCAATCGAGCTACCTTATGAGTAGTATTTAAGAATTTTATCACTATTCTCTGCGACATCCATGACGTTTCCCTTTCAGTAAGCGATAAACCTGAAAACAGTAATGAGAGATCATGAAAATAAATTCACGTCTACCGTGCTGTATAACTCTAAAAATACGGTTTTCCCACTTTCCAATAATCTTTAAAAGATCACTCGAATCTAACACAGTGCCTTCTTCATCGGATGCTTGGGATGTGGTATTGGAAGATACGTCGTCTGCAGCTTCTTTAGATGGTACTGACTTTTTTGTAATTAAACCAACATAGCAATGACGGTTTTCCTTAATAAACTATGTTCATAAAAAATCATGATATAATCGTTTTTTTCTTTACTACCTGCGCCAAAAACGAAGGATCTCTAATCCATTGATTAATTATAGAAGTCATATCATTAAAAAAAAGTCCTAAACTATCTGCCTCTTGTAGACTGCACGATCGGACTAAAGGAGTCAACATTCCTGTCCATTTATTGAAAAAATCCATAAGAACAAAGCCTTCAGTATCCATTTCAACTAGCATCTACAATTCATCAAGACAACAAATAAAATACAGCCTTATTTACTGCCTTTATTTTACATAAACAAATTTAACGCAGTAAAGAGCATCTTTTTGACTATTCAAAATACGAGGAGCTAGCATATGTTGCAGAAAATTTGCTAAAGCATTAGGCCCTACAATGCAACAATTCAAATGAAAGCAAAAAAAGAGTTTAATGTTTACCAGCGTATTCTGGTTGAAACCACTTGTTTTTTTTGGCTTTCAGTGATTCAATGATTTTGGATTGATGTGTCTTTAAAATTGCAGATTCAGCCTGCAAACATAAAAAATCGCTTCAAAAAGAAAAAAAATTTGTATTTTACTTCAAATGCTGTTTTCCAATCACTAAGTCTTTGAACGCAAAGATTTAACTCTTTTTGTATAGTTACATCATCCGACGCTCGTCTTCTTTGGTGCGAAGCAGTAGACGAACGACGATCTGACGTTATCTACTCAGTTGAAGGTTAAATAGAACGAGAAAAGAATTAATATACTTGTTTTAAATCAGCTTCTATAAACGAAATATGTTTATCATAAATGTCCGAAGGACACCAGATATCATGCAAATCGAGGCGCCAAAAGGTTATGTAAAGATCATTTATTCCTGGATAAGGATCGATATAGTATTTTTTTGCAATTAATGCTAAATGCTGTTCAGTTATAGGAAATAAACCTGTCCAAATTATGTTGTTAGATAAATATAAAACAATCGCGTTACATAATTTACTTCTATGAAAACATACCATCTTGATTTAAGCTCTCATCTTCTACAGGGTAGGGGTTAGTAACACTCATATACAAAGGTGGCAAAACTCCACGAACTAAGAGCCAAACCATTGCCAACTCACAAAATTGAACTATTTTTGAAAAAGCTGGTAAAATTCTGGCAAATTTCTCTGGGAGAAGACAAAGAACGGTAATGTTATCACTCTTTTCGATCTTGGATGAAGACTCAAGAAACAATATAAAATGTAAAAGTTGAAGTAAAGCGATTTGGACTTCGTCGGTGAGTGAAACTACAGATCTTAATTGAAGAAATCGTTCTTCACACAGTAATTGACAATCATACTGAACCTCTAATCTCTACACAAAGTACACAACTGTAATAAAACTTAAAGAGAAAGGTTATTACCAGTTTTGATAATCCGAAGAGTAATGTAGTAAAAACATCTTTTTGTAATAAAGCGGTTTGAAGTCTGACACGTGCTTCCAAAGCTCCGGGTCGATACAATTCATCACGTCGTTCTTCGTCCATTAAAATCATTACTCGAAGTCCTGGCCCAGCGCCCTAGTAGATATACGTATTGCCAGTCTGATTAACTAAAACTTACGATACAGTCAACTTGATCTGAAGATAACTCTTCTGTAGATAGTGTCGGGACACCTCCCATATAGGTTATAAGTTCCTTAATCAAAAATTGAAAAAATAGAAATGTGTATTTAATTTTTTTTTTATTACCACTAAAAAAAGAATATCACAGTATTTTCCGGACAATTTATTAGGATACGCTGGTGAGGTAGTTTCTTTGATTATACGGGAAGATATTGATAGTAATAACGGATTGACATTTGCGGATTGAAATCTGTTGATACAAAAATACAACTTGAATTCATAAAAATAAAGACATAGACAGATGCAATAACCTTCTCATGAAACGGGCAATAAAATGAGCAATATTTCTTGCACGTTTAGGTTTTAAAGTACCAGGAGACCAAGCACCTTGCTCGGATAACTCTAAGAAATGTTGCCTGTTCAAAGTACATATTTCTTATGGCGAAATGGTAATAAAAATTTAACAATGTGTACCTAACGGTTACTAGAAAGACGGTAATGTCGCAAATAACGTCGGGTAGCTTATGTAAATAATTTATGATAACTTGAATAAGCATACTATCAAAGAGCTTAACATGATGAAGAATGACATCCAGTACCTAAACGACAGGGTGTTTCAATCAAGCAGTGTAAAGAATGGTTTACTTCGAAAGGATTGGCACAACATAATTTTAACAAAGAATCCATTACAGTCTTATCATTATGAGTAACTTTTTTTCTCTGTTTGACAACAATATCCCCCATAACACTTAAACCTGCATTGCTTGCGGTAAAGAGTACAGGAGGGCCACTAGTTTCACTTTTATCTGCAGTGACTCGTTTTAATTCACGACCAATTATGCGGCGAACAGCTTGTGAGCTTGAAACAAGTAACGGAATATTTTTTTTGACATTAAAATAATAGTCTGCGTATATCCTATAGCGTTCTTTCACACTAAACAGTTGAAGACCCCTCCATATTTTTTCAGTTATTGACAACGTTGGTCTTGCTAAAGCTAAGGAAGGTAACAAGACGTGGGAATAAAGCTTGGCATAGCATTCGGGAAATGTTATGTGAGAGTTTTTGCAATTTTGTTCCTTTAATAGTTCAAGCGCGTAAAAGACAGCTTGGACCACGTATTCCAAAATAGCGGAAGGTAATTGTCCCGTCGCAGGGCCCAACAAATGCAAAATCGGAATACATGTGAAACGAAAATCTTTCTCAGATGTAACTGGAGATAACGACTTATAATTTTTCATAGAATGCATTCCATAATCATAAGGACTTGAATAGGCCCCAACAGCTAAAACAAGTTTGGTGTATTAAAAAAGGAAAATAATTTTTACAGGTTTTAATTAAAAATACCTGAGCTACGTTTTCCGTCTATAAGGTTTCTAGAACAATTGTTTGATGATTCTGTATTATTAAAGTAACAAACTTGTTTAGAGTGACAAAACGAATTTAATGTCCAGCTGCGTTAAATCAGTAGAATGGAAGTCATTAAGTACAATTTTGTATTTAGACTATGTAGTAGAACAAAATAATGTACCATAATAAGCTTCCTAAAGCCTCAATTATAGGGATTGACAGGTGAAGTGACCAATCAGGAGCTAGTTTCACAATACGCTGGAGAAGGATCATTGCACAACTCCACGCATTTAAATTGAGAAACGCGACTATCAAACTAAAAGAATAAATAAGCTAAAAATCACTTCGAATCACATCCCTTACTTTAGCTTTCCGAATGACTGTGTTGTGATAAAACCAAAAGCATCTTCAGCGGTCAAAACAGACGTTACGACATTCATATATGTCTCTGCAGATGCCGCTCCCTCTTCCACGTCGTCATGATTTTTTGACTTTGTTGACGAAGCTTGTGTGGAAGCTTTAACGATTTCTGCAAAAAATAATTCGGATGGTCCAATTAAATTCCAAAGTTCTTCCAAGCTTAATAGACTTTAAAACAAAATTACAAACATATTTCAAATACAGCTGCTATCAACTCCACTTTACCCTTCCATATGAAAATACGCGCATAGGTTGAAAAAATTATAAGATGTAGGTAACGGGTAGGGATTATACGCTAACACGTTAGTCTAATGAGAATCTGAATTTGAAAAAAAAGAAAATCTTAGTAGAAAAAACAATCATACTGCATTGTTATCCCGTGACGATAAGTGTCCAGAACTCATGTTTTTCTCGGTTTGAGATAACAAGAATTTAAAACACTAGATAAAACAAATGATTACAAGCGGACTATTGTTTAAAGCGTACAAAAATAATTTTTTCTTTGGGGACTAATTCTAGGAGAACATCAAGGAGTGAATGGCGAACAACACAGAGATAGTGTGCTGTATAGAGTAGAACAATCATAACAACACGATTTACACAAAGCTGGAAATTCACAATTGTTTTTTCCAGATGAACCACCAAACCGCGGGCAACTAGACATTTTGTATTTGGATGAGAACTATCGTCTTGCAACTTTTCAATCACAGTTGACTTCCAACAACCGCAGGAATGGTGATCGTATGAATTGGATATAAAGGCTTGTAGGCAAACGTGGAGTTTAGAGTAGCCTAAAGTATTTTCGCTTTCTAGGTTGTAAACAGGTAGAGTAAAGACATCTTTAGTTCTTAATCTGACGTAAAACTTCATTAGAGGCAATTGATCCCGGGTTTTGCAAAAACCAACATGATCCAGTTGTGAGCAAGGAATGTTTGCAATTATCTCAACTAAACTAAGTATACCACTTTTCTCAACAACATCTAATACGTGAAAAATACGTTGTTGGTATCGCGAGAAATCAAAAGCTTTTGATTGTATACTAGATCGACTATGAGAAGAAGTAGTTGATAAAGATTGGGTATTCTTTGAAGTTTCTAAACTTGGTATCAAGGAACGAGTCAATTGATCGGATAATTCTGTAGCATATTCCATACTCCAGCGTAAAGCCTCTAGAAATGAAATATGAATTTGTGTATTCATCAATAAGACGTGCGGATCTGACTGTTTGGATGTCGTGCTGCTAAAGTTGTTGGCTATCTTTCCAAGAGGCTTCGTTAAACTTTTTGTAGCAGATTCGTTTTTGCGTGACTCACTTGGATACCATAAGTCACTACTGCACCCGTCTCCTGAAAGCGAATTAGTTTTGTTGCTACCATTTAAATGTTTATTACATTGATCAAAAACATCGCGTAAAAATTCTAATGCTTGATGACTCGTTATTCGGAAGAACAGAATGGCATTCAGGAATTCAATGAAAGCTACTACTAACTTGTCAATAGCATTATCTAGAGCTTCGTTAATTAGTCGGTCCCAAACATTTGAAGACTTTGTGTTTAAAATAAAATCACACAAAACAGACTTCCAACGAGGAGCTATATTTGAAGTCCATAACGAAGGAGACCACTCTTGTCTTTCTACTTGTGTTACTAATAAGAACTGTCTAGGAGGATCATAAAATTTCCATTCAAATAAATTTGAATCGACTGGAAGTTGTTGAAGTAATTCTGCATAGGATGAGGCCTGCATTTTGTTAACTTATTTTATGCATACACTGACATTTATAGCTATTGTACTTTAATTTTTAAATAAAAGTTATTCGAGAGATTTTCTTTTATTGAAAATAAAGTCATTGTAATAATTTGAGGTTAAAATTTTTTATCATGATAAAACAAGAGCAATCTTTACACCATTTTCTTTGTTTACTCGACTGATAAAATAGAATGTAAAACGCCTTCACAATTTTTTTAGCGAAACCAATTGAAAGATATGAACAACATGATATACGCTTGTAATTTAATAGGTTCTAGAGTTTTGCTTTACTACCTATCAACAAATTTAGCCGCAACAAGCGTGACTCTTAACGTTTTCATACAGTTCTGACACAGTTATTATGTAAGAGGAAATTTTATTTAAGTTTCACTCAAACCTAAACGCAATTTATGAAAGTGAAATGATCCAAAGGTTTTAACCTTACTGACACTAATCTTTGGGTAAAATTTACTTTTTTATATTAGGATACTTTGAAAAACAAATCAAACAGAAACAAGATTTGTTACATTCTGTCTTAGTTTTCACATAACGAAATGCGATTTATTTTTAACCTTGTATTGTAAGGTAGAACCTTCGATTTGTCCGTTTAAAAAAAAAATGTATAATAATTTTTCTAGTTCAATGTCTTAAGTATGGTCAGTTGACAAAGTTGATTATTGGTAAATCATTCTCATTTGTTTTATATACTTTTATCCAATCTAATAAAAAGAAAATTGAATGACGAAATCGGTTAACCTGTGTGCTTTATAAACCTTTTCATGTTCACTTTACCCTTTTAAAATCTTTTTTTTTAAAAAATCACAAAAAAAGAATTGTTGTAGTTTGTTATTATTCTACATATTTCACACAAAATTGTCATTAGCATGACACTAAAACTAAACAACAAATCATTTTTTACTGACAAAAGTAAAGATAGGATTTGGACTCCATTGTAAAACCAATCTTTTTCTTCTTTTTTTTAAGTCAAGTGTTTTACAAAAGTATCAGAACATTTTGTATGTTTTAGTTTCTATAGTAAATCAAGAATTGTTTTTGAGGAAGAAAAAAAAGTGCTAAAAAAGGATACACCATTTTCAACCTGAATGACTAGCTGGTCGAGAAAGGTTTCATTTTTTATTTCCGAAACACAAACACAAACTAAAAAGTGACATTTGAATTCGTGTAGGAAGCAACACACGTATCTGATGATAAATTTTAGAATGAAAAAAAATGCTTTTAACGTGAAGACAAGCCATACCAAGTTTTTTAAAGAAACATGGATCGTCTAAAGTGTCCAAAAAAAATGGGTTTGAAATGGTGTCGGCATATATAGTGTGAACTTTAACAAAAAACTAAAATGATGAAATAGTTCTATTTTTTCTTTTTCCATTTTACAAGTTTGTGTTTATCATACTTGTTTCAAATTCGTAGGGGAAACAGGATATTCATTCTCCTCAATTAATGCAAATATTTTTAAACGACTTGAAGTAATATATCCATATACAGAAATTTCAGGAAGTAAATAATTTTCTTCTTCATCAGTCGATTTTGAAATGGTTTCATTAAAGTTGACTGAGTTTCCTACAATAGGAAAACTTAAGCCGTTCATCACACCAAGTGCCGGGCATAAGTAACCCAAGTAGGGGTCTTGATGAAGAAGGAAAAACGAGACTTGTGGATTACACGGATACTAATTTTACTCTTACCGCCTACCGACTCATTACTAGGATTACCTACGATAATGAATACAAAACATGTTGAGTCAAATTTTTAAACGCTGACAAAAATGTTTTTTTTTTTTAATTTCTACCTAATGCTTCTACTATATCAAGTGCTGCATACGAAGCCATTTGATACTGCAGTTCATTTTTTTCCCCATATTGACGAATACATAAAGGTTGATTCTACATAGATACGAAGAACAAATTAAGAGCGTGTAAACAAGTATAGTATTAGCAGTCATTTGATCGTTAGAAAATCATGTTCGTTATTATTTTAACAATAGCTGTTTGTTAAAACTAAGATTTATTTTTTTTATAAATGTTGAATTTAAATTCGCTGAAATTCTACAAAGGTACCATACCAGTTTTCCTATCAAACTAATACACCGAATCGTCATGAAATTATTTTCGCGTTAAAGTATTCATGTTATCAGGTATTAAAGACACAACATGCAGTGTTGTAATAAACATGCTTGCTTAATAAAATCGAGGCAAAAAGGTTCTTATCTCTTTAAAGTTTTTATGGATACAAGTATTGTAATGAAGATTAAACAATTTTTTCTATACATGCTGATGAATTAAAAACTTTTTCTGTAATGTACAATAGAAAAGGTAATAAATCAGGTTCATGCTTCAATCAGGGAGGCTGAGAGTATGATTCACTATGATAACATGTTCGTAAGAGCTAAAGTCACTAAGAAACATTCCATCGTTAAAATGGATCTGTTCATGCAATGTCGTTACCATAAAAAAAAAATAATTTCATCTAAGATTGCTCTAAACACAAATTTTAATAAAAGCCTCTTCATGGGTAATATAAAAAAAAGATTAAAATCTATTACTTTGTATAAAAACTTTACTACACTAAAAAATTCGACAAGATTGTTCAATGCATGACACTGTTCATCATACTTATGTAAACTCTTATCTTGAGTACTGTCTGATCTACAGTAAGACTTTTGATTCAATTCCTACAAAACGCCTAATTCTAATATAGAATAAGGTTATTTGAGGTCTTACATTAACTAGGGATGTCTACTACTATTCATACGTTTTCTAAATTGGCCTTCATTTATTAACAACGAGATTCAGTAGAAAAAGTGTAAATGTCAGCTATTTTTATTTTTTCCCTAGCTGTTATACTTCAAAACATTTTTAAGGAGGTATCTATAAGCTATCATTTAGGTTTAAATGGGTCACATCCTTTTTCATCAAGTAGAATTCCACAAGCTGAATCCAATTTAACTTTGTCATCTCACACACATATCAGGGAAAGCGTACCGCAATGTATCTTTTTCATGAGTTGTAATAGAGAAAACATGGCAAATCCTTTTTGGAAAATCATTTCTAAAACTAATAGTTTAGGATACATTCTTATGGGAGATAATATTTATGGTAAGGGATGGTCTAAAAAACTATTTTTTCACTTGGTCAATACTTGATTGTACAGGGGATTCCACTGACTTGCAAAAAGGCATTCTTTTAGGCATTTTAAAGTCGTTTTTATTTCATCCTATCAGAAGCTTTTATTCATTAGTTCATCGAACTGAAAATTTGTTTTCTCCCACAAATCCAGAGATGCTCAAATCGTCTTATGAAACATTTCAATTCAATTTAGAATTTCAAAATATTCTTCAATTACCAAACTTTCAATTTATTGTGGGTAGGATTTCAATGTTGTTTGATTGTCTATTTTTTCAGCGTATCATAGTCAAAAGTTAGCTAATTCAACTCCACATTTAACACATTAGGTACATGGGATGATCATGATTATGGAATTAATGATGGTGACAAAACATACATTTATAAAAAAGAATCGAAAAAACTTTTTTTGGATTTTTTTAACGCATCGAACGATGACCCACGTCGAGCCGATGATTATCAAGGTGTTTATAGTGTTAAGTATATTGACTTACCCGTATTCGGTCTAAATCAGTCATTAAATATCTCGATCATTTGCCTTGATGCAAGGTACTCTACTTTTGACTCAACTTGTAGTACTTTTCATTTGATGAACAACATTATGGTGTACAACCCTTGTGTCTCTTCATGATCTGTTCTTTTTAGATATAATAAAGACCCATGGTCTTATGAACGCAGTTTAGGCGATTTTCTTGGAACACAACAATGGGAATGGCTAACTTTAATCTTATCAGAATCCAAAGCTGACGTTCATCTTATCATAAGCAGTATTCAAGTCCTTCATAAGCATAGGTAGATACATAGTATTTTCGTTTTTTTTTGCAAATCAGTGTTTTTGTGTATGCTGCTTGCTCAATAGAAAGATTACCGAATCATGGGATAAGTTTCCCACAGCTAAAAAACGTCTTTTAAATCTTCTTTTACAAAAGAAAACTCGCAATGTTTTTTTTCTTTCTGGTAAAAAGTTTGAATTCTACTAGCATTTCAATAGTCCTTACTTCTCTAGTTTTCATACTTTCAAAACCTCCTTGCGTCTCCTTTCACCGCATATTGCATACACGTGTATTGTAACTGCTCTTTCCTCTTCTTTTAACTCGAAATAACTGAAATTTTAAGAGTAATTCTGTTCTTTAGTTGTTAATGTGAACCAAGCATGCGGATTCAAGGTGTCTGTGAAATAAAAATCATTCTTCTTTTTTTGTAGGAGATGTTCATTTTGCTGAAATAACGTCAACCACATGTATCCCGTGGAATCTGAAAACAAATACAACGTATCCTTTCGAGGTGACTCTTTGGGAAATCACTTCTTCGAGTCAGTTGATTTTATGAAACATATCCACTTTGACTTTATTATATATTTATTTTAGGTTTAACGCATTCTATAGGACTTCTCCCTTATAATTTTGGATTCCTACTTGATTTTTATTTTCGTTGGATCAATCGTTCAAATCAAGTCCAAGCTACTACGCTTGAGTCTCATGTAAGTGTTTTTTCTTTTTATTTTTTGTTCTACAGGCTACCCTTTTTCTTCTCTAGATGTTTTCAGGTCTTAATATTGGTTCACTCCATGCTAAGTGGAATGATAAGTTTAAGGCGATCACACTCAACTATGAAATTCTTGATCAAGCAGGGCGGTCTGTACTGAATGCCCAATTTGTACTATCGAGTGTGCATCAAATTTGGGCTCAAAAAATAGTTCATGATATTCACTTATCTCAAGAAAACTCTATACTTTCAAACGCCTCTCTTTTGTCTTCACTGGATTGGGACTGTGGGCCGAAAGAGAATCCTTCTTATGCACCACCACATATGCGCTCGACTATATATCTCTTCATTCTTGTCATTTCCATATGTTACTCATCAGTGTTCATTTGTATTTTAATTTCCTCACTACGCATTATTTTAATAAAGCTTGAAAAAAGAAAATTAGCTAAACAACATGGTAACAAGTTGGACGTGTAAAAAAAATGCCATTTTTGCTTCACATAATTTCCTTACACCCACGTTTCCCTTTAAACTCAAAATGTTCCTTTGACGTTTGCATATGCTCCACTCATTTTAGATTATAAGAGCGCAGTGTTAACTCGTTTTTGTTAAAACGTCATATTGTTCGACTAGAGTATGAGTCGCGTTACCACTCTTAAATAAAAATAAAGAAAATGTGAAAACATGCCTTGTAACAACTCGAGTTAGTTAAAAAAAAATTCGCTATTGAAAACACGCGTTAAAACAATTCTAGTAAAATTGAAACCAATGTACTTCTTTTTTTTGTATGAAGAACAAAATTCACCAGATTTTAAAGTCCATAATGTTTGCTTTCTAGTGACTAAACAAAAAAAAAGCTTGTTTTTTTTTCTTTTGCGTCATCGTAGAGTCTTAAAAAAAACCCTTCTTCTCTTTTAATGGACAAATATCTAAGCTGTTGACTTAAAATACTAGTCTCTGACAGCACTCACATTCATAAACACCTCTTGATCACCTGTGGTTTCTCTTTACACGTCTCAAGTCATTTATTCTCTACCCTTTTGAAATCTCGGGTCCTTATAAAGCGAGCATCGTGTCACAGACGCTCTTATATCTGTTGATACCAATCTCAACATGATGAGAACCATTGAAACAGACTCGTAAGTAAAACAATAACAAGTATCTTGTCAAGGCAAGTGTAATTTTTTTTTGTTTGAAAAAAAGTTATGACAAACTAATTCAATTTGGCATTTTATAAAATTTGCATTTCTACCCATTATGGATAAAACAAACACTCTTCAACTTGATTCAATTCAAAGCAATGCTTCACGCATTTTAATAAAAAAAGATACCCTTGTTACTGATCCAAATACAAGTAGAGAGAATGGGTTACAGCCCGTGTCAAAAGATTTACACACCACTGACACCTTGCCCATGCTCAAGAATGATACATTAGTACCAATGTTGGAAGAAAAAAACGGCTTAGCACAAACAATGCAAATCCACGATGACGTATTCCAAGAACCGCCAAAATTGGAGAATCAAAAAAAAAAAAACGCTGACGTGCCTATAAAAACAATAGAAAACTCTTTGGATAGAGAATCGAGTGACGACGTCAAAATTAATGTGTTGACTAACATGTAGAGGAAGATATTACAAACAAGGTTTTCATTTGATTTTTATAGGATGCTTGCATGGTCACTAGCGGTTCACCGTGTGGAAAATGGTTTAAAAATGAATCAACATTTTGAAAATTTTTTTAAAGACATTGTTAAACATGAAGAAGCTTCTTGTCGTTCTTTGAAAAATCTTTGTTTAAATTTCACAGCTTTAGCGGAAAAGGAAAATAAGTAAGCGATGTTTAGATTCTGTTGTCAACCAGTATTTTCTATTGCATTTTGTACTTTAGAAATTGGCTCGATACTGTTGTCGTTTTATCGCGAAATATGTTACATCGGTAGGCGTCTTCCCTTCTCCTATCCCACTGTTGACTAGAAACATTTATTTTACTCCAAGTTTCTGCGTACAACGACCTTATAATACTACTCTGAGTGTGTTGTGTATCATTTGAACAGATCGGAACAAGCACATGACCTTGCTAAAAATATACAACAGGATGTTCTGGATTCAACTTTGTCTTTAACAAACCGTAACAATGGGCGCGCGTTACAACAAGTCAGTACTCATGCCACTAGGCTTTTCTTTATGTTTTTGTGTAGATTGTTGCACATTGCACACTTTTAGATACAGAATTGAGAACAATATTGAAGCAGTACTCAGAGGTAAAGTATTTGAATAAATCCTAACATCGCTGCCCTCTCTTTTTATGTCTGGTAGATTCATAACACTTTTCTTAAAACCAAAGAATCCATTCAACTATTGTCCACGAAATTTCAAGTGTTACGATATAAATGTCGACAAAATCCCTTTGATCGTATTAATTTAGCGACGAGGTAGCCTATCTTCAACCATTGAAAGTTTTCCTGTGTTTTCAAGTTCTTGTTACCAGGCTTTTAAAACGAATTCAAGAGTTCTATTCGTTAGAGAAGAGTCTCGAAAGGCATAGAGAAGCTTCAAAGCAGGCAAAATATGAATATGAAATCAGGATGCGTCATATACTGAATTCGTTAAGGGATATCGAAGTTAAGAGAAATTCAAGTTTAAAAGACGCCATAGGAAAATATATGGTTTACCAAACGAGTACTTTACGAAATATGCAATACGACATGGATGTTACGATTCAGGTCAATAAAACGATGACCATTGACGCTCGTTTTTCAACTGTGATGCATGTCTAACACCAATGGTTTTGTCATTCTATCTAGTCAATAACACAAATACCTCAAAACAACGTTTTGGAAGGCCTTTTGGAAAGCACAGTCCAGGAAAAAGAAAACCAGGAGATGTCAAAAAACAGTCATAAGACTGTAAACAGCGTACGTGATTTTTTTAGAATTTCGTTTAAAAAGTTTCCCACAATAAACACTGTTTTGTAGTTAACAAATGTCAAATTAGATGCGTGTGGAACTCAAACAAGCAACGTACCACATTTACCCAATTCAAATAATTTTCATACATTACTTCAAAATGCGACACAGATTGAAAACGACATTGATGCTATTTCTCTACTCAACCCAATTGAAAAAGTTTCTCGCGTCGCTTGCGATTTTTTGAAAAACAATCCATTGAACGTAGCTTTACAAACAGCTGTGGTACTGTTTTTGACGTCTTACGGCCTAAGTTTGATAAAAGTGAAAAATACCCATTGTTTTATACAAGAATCACTTATCCTCTTCTTCCATGTCTAATAAATTTTATCCGTATACTTTTCATACCCTTGAAGATCCACTTTCTATAACAAATGAAGATTTAACAAAAATAAACCATGTACGTTTTTCATGAATAAACAACTTATTGATAATTCTATAAGCTGTATTGCATTCTCAATAAGACTATAAAAACAATGGAGGCGCAAACCTTATCTATCAAGCCTGATTTTTTGACCCCGATAGCTACCCGATTAGAGCTTTGTGACCATTATCACCAGTAAACAAGTCTTTTTACTTTTCAA
This sequence comes from Hylaeus volcanicus, assembly GCF_026283585.1. Lineage (NCBI taxonomy): Eukaryota > Metazoa > Arthropoda > Insecta > Hymenoptera > Colletidae > Hylaeus > Hylaeus volcanicus. The sequence continues at coordinate 2,578,980 of NW_026533172.1, forward strand.
TGTCCTATGCAATGTTTATTTTTAGGTTATTTGAGCGTATCTGGAACGCACACACACAAGAGGATTTTCATTCAATTTATGAGAACGTAGACCAGTTTAAAAATGTTGCCTTTTATCCCAGCCATAGACAAGCTTTCGTGAACGAACTTTCCAACTTTTATCTCACCGAGCGGTATCTTTTACCTTCCTCGTAACTTTTGTTATCACAAAAAAGAATTCTAATTTAAATATGGGTGTGATTCACTACTTTTAGAGAGTCACTTAGCCTTCTTGGCGTTTTAACAAACATTTTGCTTTCTATCTGTGATCACCATTGGGATCTTGATACTGCACGCGCTTTAATGATCTTATGCCAAGTATTCTACACAAAATCTTCTTTCAACCATGAGACGGAGTTGAAAATCCTTGCGACTCATTGTGGAAATAGTCAACTGTCGCAGACAATAACAAAGACACCCACAAAACGTACGATATACAAATAGTAAAATTTTTATTTGACAGTTGTTTCATGTTTTCAAAGCATTCAATTTGAAAACTCACGAGGAGAAATTGAACGTTCCTGTTTCATTCAACCTGACGTCGGAGGACGACCCTTTAAATGAAATGTTTGAAAAACGGGTTGAAGAATCATTCCGGATTCAACCTATTGACAAAAAAAACACTACAATATATCTTTACGTAATGAAACTAGACAAAAAGAGTGTATTTATACTGTCATACTTTTTTAGAGTCTTGTGTACAAGTCGAACATATGGAATCGGGTTCGTTTTTGGAAAGAATGCTTGATTCTAACGATAGCAGAAATACATCAGGCGCGGTGGATTGAAGAAAATAACAAGACCTTTATAAATGACACGGAACCTAACAGAATACTAAAACAACCTTCACACGACTCGGATGAGTCTATCCTTTGTGACACAAACGACACTCAACCCTTCACGTATCGTTTCCCCCCATTAAGCATGCTTCTGCAGTTACAACAAAATTTCGGTACTGTTGAATCTTTGTCCTTTGCTCTTTTGACACACTTCTTAAAACGTGCCACTGTAACCTGAACTCTTTCATCTAAACATTTTATTTGTAGGGGTCTGTATGTTGTTATATGGTATACTGGAGTCTCATGTTATCAATTTAATAGAAAATGTTGAAAAAGTATTAAATCTTCCGTCCCATTTCACAAAATCTCTTTTAGTAAGAACAATTAAAAATTTTTTTTTTTTTGTCCTCACCGTCTTCAATTCTCATTTGTTTATGACTCTAGGAGTCTGTGGAAACCTACAATCAACGCCTTTCACAGGCAGACTCACCCTGTAAGTTTCCTCCTTTCGCCCCGCAAACCTCATGGCATATTAATTAAGTCAAATTGATCAACTTACATCATTTCCGTCCTTAACGAACGCTTTTAAAAATACCTTGATGTTTTTAAATCCTTTCATAACCGTTTCAAAAGTTGCGTTTGCATTTTTAAAACCTGTTCATTTCATTCAAATGTGGTCTCATTTCATTTGTGTCACTACATAAAAAAAACTATTTTGGTACAGTAAAATGTTTCGTAAACGACAGCACTCTATGACTGCTTATGATAAACGCAATCATTATATTGAAACCTTCGTGTCCCAAAAAACAACGGCTTATTCCCCATTTCAATGAATACTTTGATTTAAACACTATGAACAATTATTCTTTACACGTGCTTAGCAACACATTGCTTTATCTTCAGATAATTCGAAGCCAATTTAAAAAAATCAGTGCATTCTTACTATACGGTTTTCCTGAGAAGTGCGTATTTTTCTTTGAAGTGTTTGTAACTCCTTTGTAAGATTTTCTCTCTCAATTTTTGTCAAAGGCTTCTGATAATGCGTAACGGGAAAATAGAAGAAACACTTTTTAAACAAAGCGGTCACTCAATACCCTGTGTTCAATTTCATGTTGAAAATATTTTTTTTTCTCTTTTTCAATGGGACTCAGTCGCGACCTTCTCGAAAGACTTGTCGAAGGTAGAGCGTCGTGGAATAATTTCTTGTTATCAGGGGAAAAACCAAGCAGTAAGTCTTCCATAACGAATGTTTTAGGAAGAGAGAGGTGATGTGGAAGAACCGACTCTATCGATGAAATAGAAAATAACAAATAGTTAAATTCTTAATTTTTAACCAAGATACAAAATCGTTGTCAAAACGAGTGCGTAGGAACACACGGAATGAGTACATCTACTACATTTTGTTTATTATTGACACTTTCATACAAGCGGCTTTTCTAGGCACAGTTAAGTCGGTATGTATTTTACTCACAATAACTCTCCATTAATCCTAAAAGCCTACCATAGTGTGTAATGCATGTACCCAAGTAACTATCGCGAACAAACTGTTCTGATAACGTGAACTGCATAGTTTGTTTCCTTCTAAAACGACTATAGATTTTTTTTAAATAAATAGTGCAGCTACCTACGTTGGCTTGTCAATTGAAGGGTGTTGAGGAGACGTACTCGTTTTAAACATAGTCGGGTGAGTCGGGCTTACGTAAATGAAAAAAGCACTAACATACTCTGGAAATCTAAAGTGGAACGTTAAAAAAAAATATTTGATGACAAAAATGTACCCAACGTTAACGCAAGTGTTTTGACGGTGGGAGAAACAGCGAATTCCGTCAATTTCAATTCGTCGTAATGACATTAACATTTTGTCCAATTTTTTTTGCGATTCTACACTCTGAAACACTCATTACAAATATAACAAAATATTGCTCTGCAACATGCAGTTTTTAAATAGAAAATTTCTCAACTAGTTTTGCTCTTTACCCAATTTCTCCGTGATTCACTATTCTCTGTAAAACAGTCATGAAAATACTCAATCTTCGACTTAGCAAAAAATAAATTTAAATCTAGATTATTTTTCCATTTATTTAAAAAAAAACCGTTTAAAAGAACGTCTACTAAATGCATCATACATTGTCCACATTTTGTTTCAACGTCAATGACGTACTTTCAAGGTAAGAAAATGAAGATACGACTGTAGTACCTAGACACTCCCATAACTTATTTTGAGGGCTCTGTGTGCCTTTCTTGAAAGGACCTGCTATGTTTAAATAATTTTATTTTTTTTAAATGTTAGGAAAGTTTTAAAAACAACATTTCGTACTTTTGTTTTTCTCATTAGACCTAATAGGAGATAATTTCAAGAAACCTTCAGGGCAATTGATAACCGTCTCATGATGTGACTGTTCACTTTTTAGTAGTGTGTTGCCTAAACCAAAAATTGAATGAACCACTTGATCCTCAAAAAAAGATCTACGAATATCTTCAATTGTCGCCAATCCACAACTACTGACATCCGCTCGTTTGAAGGCTATATACAATAAAGAAACATGCTTTAAAATCTTGGCGCTATGTGGACCGGCTAGATTCTCATGCACGTGACCGTCGTTAGTCAAATCGCAACGACCATTTTCAAATATCGGTGCTTTTTCAACAGTAGTTTTGTGATACAAAAAAAGAAAAAACTGAGAAACAACACACCTATCATCTTATAGCAGTGCTTACCATTTGAATTAAAATCATGTACGCCTTTCGAATGCAAAAAATCTTTTAGTTCAGTTCTAAAACATCAAGTTTTCTGTTATCTTGTTAAATAATCAATTCCTTAGAACATGATTTTTCATAATTTAAAACGCACCGTTTAGAAAAAGTATCATCCATTTCGGTAAAAGATAAAAGGCACTTTGTTATGTGAAAAACATTTTTGACATATTCTCAAAGATTCCGGGCCATTCTCAATGTGCTACGTCTTTTATGGTCCAATTTTTTTACGCTGCGAACACCACCTTATTTCGTAAAAAACAACATTTTTGTTTTGCTTTTCTCAAATCTTAAAACAATAATTTCTATTATTTATTAAACACTTTGAAAACGTAACATTTTGAATTTTGCAACTACTACCATAGTCTGTGGTGTCCCAACCGAAAAAACCAAATTTCGCCATTTCATACAATTCCTTTACATTACTAGCACATTATTGTACTGTTCAAAAAGCAATGCATCTCATCAAAACTGTTTTCTTCAATCCATGAATTCCGGTTTTCTTTCAATATAAAAATGTATCGGTATTTTTTTTAATTTTTCTTTTTGCTTAAAAAAATCCCCATATCATTTTTCTTCGTGAATACAAAAATACAGAGAATTACACCTTACTTTTATGATTAAATGTTACTATTATACAGTTTTTAAAAATACAGACGCATATTGAAATACCTTACATTCAACACAAAATACAACATAGACACCTTTCACCTTACTTAAACTGCCTTAAGTCTCCAAACTATCTAGAAAATGGACTTATTTAAAAACACTAACCCTTAGCCACAACGAGTTTTCTTGTTTTAATTAGGTTTTTTAAGAAAATCTATTCTAGTAGTAAATGAAAAGTAAACGTACCAATTTGATAATGGCTAAACATTCAAAATATAATATATGTTTAAAAAAACACAGTCAAGACGGTTTTGCATGAATATAGCGTAATATTTTTATTTGTAGCGCATGATTTGTTCAGAATCATATCAATAAATCTCCACTAAAACCTAAGTTAATAGGTAAGGGTGAACACGGGATTTCCTTGGCATTCTCATTCACAAAGAAATTATAAAAAAATTTTCTTTTAACGAAAAAATATCCGCGGGTCATTACTCTTCTCTAGCAAGTAACCTAACCCTTGTCGACTCCAACAGCATTTTGTCTTATGCATGACACACAATAGTAAACTACAAGCTATTTGAATGAACATGAAAGTTGGTACTCCCGCTTTATTACAAACATATCAATTTCTAAACTAACGCACAACGGTTATGTATTTCTTTTAGTGTAATGACACTTTTTTTTTTCATTAAATAAACATTTTTTTTTTTGTTTTTTTGGTTTATGTTCAACGTTCCCCGTTGCTTGTTGAATCTCCCGAAAAATTGAAATTATTTTTCTAATAACTATGATTTTGTTAACAAACCAGCTCACATTTATTGAAAACGCATTTTCCACTTTTATGTACCGACTTTGGACCTGTGTTTGAAAAAAATACTTATTCACATTTCCTTAGTCTCCATCTTACCGTTTAACCATTTCGGTTAAAATTTGAATGTGAAATATTTGAGCGCTATCTGTGTAATTGTTTACAATAGGTGTTTTTAGTTTTGCCGACGGATCTCATGCAATTCCTCTAATTTCTCCATGTGCTGAAATTGAAATAACTCTTTGAGTGAAGAATTGGGATATTTTATTGGATAGAAGCAATTAAAAAGTAAAGGAGTAACATACTCTTGTCGTATGTTAACACATTCAATATTATCAAGGGCATAAAAAAAAATTTTGTTCAACTAGTTTGCAAAGCGATACATACAGTGGTAAAAGTAATAATATAAAAAAAACAAACAAACTAACAGAAAACGTCTCTGTTTTTAATAGATGTACATACACTAAAAAATGTAATTGAATGAACGCGAAGAACAAATTGTACGATCGACATCAGACTGCCATAATTAATGTTATGTTTTCTCCCTTTAATAAAATTCGACCAACTGATTTCTTAGCATCTTTTTTAATATGGACTTCTTCCGCATCATCTAAGACTATATTCATATATTCATCAAAACCCTATAGAAAGACAAGATTAGGAAAATTGAATGACTAATGATTTTTGTGGGTAAATTTTTTCAAAAATCATATAATCAATGCTTGAAGCATACCAAAATGCGACCTTCTAAGCGTAAATCATTTTGATCATACAACCAAATTTGAACTCGAGTTTTTAAAGTGAAAAACCGAAAGATTTGATTCTAATAACACAATTGAAACTTGTAGGAAACAAAAACAACCCGAATAAAATACGAAATGATCAACGTACAATCGGTTGGGTCATGATTTTTTGTAGTCTTTTATTAGAAGACGCCATTTTTTTCTTACTAATTCAATACGTTTGTAATATCAATCTAGTAAAAATATTTAAATTATATGTACCAAATATCTTTGGGTACAAGCTTGAATTAACAAAAAAAGGCGTTTATGTCTTTTCACTAACTTTAAGGTACTCAATACTTAATTTTCTGCATGTGCTCTGTGTATGCTGTGACGAGATTTTCATTTATTTGCCCCCGTATGACCCTTATTTTTGTCGTCATATGCCTTATTTTTCAATGCCTTTCCTTTTAAAACAAACCATCATTAGATTATCTTTCTTTCGACATCAAAAGCTTAAAAAAAAAACTTTAAATGTTTTTTTTAGTGTGTGTGTGAACATTTGAATTTATCCGTTAGCACCCAACATTAAATTGTACTAAAGAAAAAACTTTTGTATTATTGCCGTGTTAGTTTCACACTTCTTTTTGAGCCTTTATTAGTTAGTTATCCTGGTAATTTCGAACAATTTTTTTTTTTACTTTAATAGTCTAGAATTGCTTTTTTTAATATCTGAACTTTTATAAATAGTTTATACCACCAACATCTATTGTTTTCGTTGATTTTATAACAATTTAGATTAAAATAACATAGTCATCCCTTTTTTCTTTTTAATTTTTTTTTTGACACGGTGTGTAAAGAAATTTTTACAACAAAAGCCTGAATAGTCCAAATAATTTTCAACGTAAACAATCGTCCTTCTCAACCCTATCAGAAAGAAATTCGTTTAATTGTTGCAAATGCCACTCTTTATGAAAACTATTTTATTTCTTTAGATAACATGGTATGAGATGTAATTCGTTCAATTCTAATTTGACAGGATAGCGCACTTGTATGTTTCTTTTTCTAAAACCTAATCGTTAGACCATCAAGTTCCTCTTTTCTGAGACCATGATTCGACTTTGCAGCCTGCTTCTTAAGAGAACATTAAAAGATACTGACAATCACTTTTAGCTACGGTTCAGTAAAATTTTTTTTTAGCCTATTTTTGGACTAATTCTAAGGGATTGACCTGGGTTTACTCCCAAAAGAGGTCTATCTTTTAATTTTTTGGTGACGACTCCATCCATTTAACGGCTCGATGGTTGACAAAAACAGAGCCCTAATTCGTATTTTGAGCAATCCAAACTATACTCATGTGACTTGGTCAACATACAATCGTTTTTATTCTTCTGGCCAATTAAAAAATAATGCCACGAACTACAGAAATGACTACACAACATTGGTCACTAGCGTGGACTGATTCAAACAACCTTTATTCACTAGGATTTATTTAGGTGTAATCGTATTGATTTAGTAGTTTTTACACACCGGGGCAAAATCGAATAACCTTGAATGTTTAGAATATAGCCTAAAAATTTTTTTTTTTTTATATTAATAATCTGACAAAAGGTTTTCACATTATTAAGTATGCTAAACCGAGTAAGACATTCGTTTTAGATAAAAATTGTTTTCCGTTATGCTGTTCCTTTTTAACGATAGTAAATAAATCTCGTTTTATTCTGACAACAAATTATTTTTCAATTGACTTCAGAATAAAGATTATGACGATCTTAAAAGAAGGCGTCACTACACATATTTTGATACTAGTGTTGTGTTAAAAAAAAACAGTCATTATTCACATTGACAAATAAATATAAAACAAAAAATAGGTTACAACACGAGTCTCAAAATAACAGTAAATCATAATTGACTTCTCTTCGTCTAATATTCGAAACATTTATAGACCAGTTTAAATTTATACGCAAAGTATAATTTGACGTTTCATAATATTGACAAATAAAAATTTAAAAGAATACACTACATTTATTAGTTTAGAGTATGACTTTCAAAAAAAAACTTCTAACCTCTTGCGGATACCATATGAAAATACTAAGATTCTTTAAACGGAAAAGAAATGTATTAAACTGGTTGATCAATTAACAATTTTTTTATAATGAAAAATAACATTATCTTTGCGGAATAGGATTTCCGTTAATGGTAACATTGGGAGTATCTAAAAGGTATTTTAAATTATAAAGTGTGGTGAAGATTATTACAGAAAATTTGAAAACAATTTCAAAATTACTACCCTTTAACCTACTGTCGCTGTTCATGGTTATATCAATATCGACATAAGGCTATAAACGTGACGTATAAAAGAAAACATTAATTAAAAAAATGTTTTTCTACCTTTGTCAAATTCTCCGCAGTTGAAAGCCCCATTCCTTCGTTTGTTTTTTCTTGTAATAGAGTATCTTTCGATGCCAGATCTTCAAAAAAACATCATGAGATTATTGAGTTGAAAAACACGGAGCGTTACCTTTTTCTATATCTTCAATTAAAGGAAGAGAGCCTTGCAAGCCTTCATTTAAGCAAAACCTGATATAAGATTATATAAACTACAGACTGTTAAAAAAAAAGATTATACCATGCTTCTGTTATGGCATTCATCCAAGAATCCCTTGTCACTTCATTCGCAGCACAAAAAATTTGATTTTGTCCATGGTAGTTAAAGCCCCAACACGCATCACCCGTGTTCGGTATATTCACAATTGGTAAATCTATTGATGTTGTATCATACGTAATCTTAGGTTTCTATATAAAGTAAATTCATCAGACGAAATTCAAATAGATACAAAAATTTGTGACCTTGTTTTGAAGAATTGTGAATGTACTGCCGATCAGCTGTCCAATAACACCTTGGCTAATACGCTGACGTACTTCATCAGGCATTGGTGCGATTTCTAGAGGTCCTATCTACAAAAATGAAGTAAGCTAATTATTCATGTAATCTAATTATTTTTTTTAGAAAGAACCTTTATTATTTTACACACAGGAACACCTGCTGAATTTATTTTTGTCCCTATAAAATGCCCCCATAATTGAAGGTTAGCTAAAGTCATACAAATTATTTACCGTTTAATAAACTTTTACGTCGTTGATTCTCCCCTACACGTTAAGTAAACTTGTAAATAGGTTCCCTTATTAACAAATTCAACTTACGTTCCAATGAATCGGCATCAAAATCTAAAACTTTGGCGGTCAATTCATTCGTTGTGGCTTGATACACTTTATTTGAAATTCGTGTTCCGTTCCGATTCTCACTATCGCAGCTAGTATGATCGTCGTTTTCTTCAGAGAGACTCTTGTTGTCATTCATTGCGAGTTCTGAATACAAAACAAGCTTTTAATGTAAGTCGAAGACGTTATAAACAGTAACCGGTAGCGCGTCTTATTATTTTTGCTATACGACGTTTAGTACGCGCAAGTGCCAACCCCTCATTAGCTAGTGCTTCAATCTCTTTTAAATTCTGGTTACGATCATACTTGGAGTGCATGTTTTCTATTTGAAGAAACATTAACGGTTTTTTTCTGGAATCTGCTTTTGAAGTTGGCGCATTAACATTAGTCAACGCAGTTTCTTTTATTTTTGTTTTATTCATAAACATTTTATTATCTAAAAAGTGTTTTGTTGCGCCAATTGATATAGGATACCTCAAAATATGTGAAATAAAAAAAAAAGAATGAAGAAAACATAAACATACACATAAGTTCATCTTTGCGAAAAAAAAATTAATTCTTGGTCTAAAACTGCTATTTTTGAACTCCCGACTAGTGTTGTATAAAGTTTTATTTATTTCCAGCAAAAACAAAGTGAAACGTGTTTTTTGTTACACTCGCTTCTTTTTCTAAGCATTCGTTTATAAAGGGTATTTTTAATGCTTTGTTTTTGACATTCTTTTACAAGTGTTGAATTGAATTTATCATCAATAAAAAATATTAGATTCTTTTTTGTACTGTAAAAGATTTTTAGTTTTTTGTACCCGTTTCATAGGAAAAGTCGTAGCGCTAAAACGCGTTTTCTTACTGCATATATTCTTTAGTGACAAAAGTAAAAATAATTTCTTGCTTTGTTTAAAAAAATTTTTAAACGTGTACAAAAACAAAAAACATTAAGAAAATGCTCAAATTAAAAAAATGGATATGTTATTTAAAAATCAATCTGGTTTTCTTTCTTTTACTAATACTCTAATTATTTTAATGTGTTTTTTAAGTATTGAATAAAAAATATATTCCTTGTTGGTAATACAAAACAACAAAAAAACATAACAAAACGTAAATTTGTTTAATTTGTATATTTATTTGTTTAAAACGTCTATATTTTTTAATAAAACATTTATTATAGCATTGTGATTTGAACAGAAAACGGTTCCAATTCTTAATAATAGTTAATAAATGAGTATTAGCCAAAATATTGACTGCATAACTTTTATATTTGTAGTAAAGAATTCGTTCAAGATTCTAGCGGTTTTTTTTTAACTTAAAAGGTACTCTCATCATTAGAAAATTTCAAAAATAATTAACTATTAATTAATATATATCGTCAATTAAAAGAAACTGTGATTAGTATACCTACGTTGTTTAAAATAATTTTAGGAAATAAAATTAATAAAATGTTTTCAGAATATGTGAATTGAATTACAATGGTATAATACTCTTCAAAAGTAAACTTTGAAATTACGTGTTTAAAGTTCCTGAGTTAAAAATAAACACAGTATATTGTACATAATCTTAATTGTTGTGTAATAAAGACATTTTTAATATCATGTGAAAGGTGCTTCTTTTTGACGCAAGTCCACGTGTATCTTGAAAACGGCTTCGAACTTGGAGTTTACTATACCAACTAAAAAACAATTGATGTGAATGTTTTGTCTCCTTAAAATGAAGCATGTTAATACAATAGTTCTGCATGAGATTCATTGTTTTTTTGGATTGGTACAGAAAAAGTAAAGAATCGTGAAAAAGATGAGACTGGTTGTACAACGTGTTCACAAAGCCTCCGTTCAACTCAAGGAAACAAATGAAACGGTTTCGTCAATTGGATCAGGAGTGGCAGTCTTATGGGGCATAGATCGTTCGGATACATGGTTGATGTCTTAGAGACGCAAATCGTCATAGTGGCAGAAAATAACCGTCTGTGTTTTTTTTTCAGGGAAGAAGCAGAGTTTTGTATTAATAAATTGTTAAATACACGGTTGTTTCCTGACGACAATTCTAAGGATTGGAAATGCTCTGTGACCGATTTGAATTATGGTATAAAAGAATTTTCACTACTAATTTCACTTCTCTCTGGTTTTCTCAACGTTTAGAAATTCTTGTTATATCCCAATTCACATTGTTAGCGTAAGATGAGTCATTTGTCAATTTTAAGTAAGGATTATACCTTATAGAACTTTAAAAAAAGGAAAAATACCCGATTTCCATCATGGTTTGTACTCTGCATTCATTAGCATACAAAGTATGGTCAATAATCTTAGCAATGGAGCGTACGTTCGCCTTGGATTTATACACACGTATAGTTGAGCGAATTAAACAGTTGTATAAAGCTGAAAAAATTAAAACGGGATTTTTTGGAAATCCATGTAGTAAGAGAACAATAAAGTCGATAAAGATATTTTTTTCCTAAATCTTGATAAATTTTTTCAGATGTCTCCATAGAAAATAATGGGCCTTGCACAATACTGATTGATAGTTCTCTTAGATGAAAGAAGCTATCGTTACAACGCTAACATAAATAAGTAAGTTCTCTCCACATTTTAAGCCTTTTAGTAAATATCATAGAAAACAATTTTGCTATTTATTATGAACTATAAGATAAGTAGAGGTGGAGACATACAACTAGCAGAAGCCTCCCATATTTTTCGTCATGTTTTGTCAAATAAAAAGATATCGTTTGTATCGGTTTAAAGTCATGTGTAAAAACAAAACTCGTCCAGCGAAAAAACAAGAATTGAATAAAACATTTATTTATTTAACATGTTTACAAAAAAAATGCTTAACTTCTTGACATGGTAATAGATGTACACACTTCGTTATTACAATACCACTGCTCAAACTATAAAGAATGATTGAACTAAACTTACATTTTTAATGTATTTGTTGAACGACTTTTGAAAAAAACAAGGGTTCTCTAATGTAACTCATAAGCCGCATCCCAGCATTTTAATGTAATCAAAACAATTTGATAAAAGGAAAAAAACATGATTTTTTCTTAAATTCATGTTAAAATGTACGCAATAATGATGGATCAAAGTTGTAAAAAAATTCTCTTAAAAATGCTAACAAAAATGTTTGAAAAATTCTTCATGGATATAAAACTGTGGTTTTAGAATGAGATATATACGTGATGTCGAGCGATACACAATTTGATATAATTCGACCGACCTCCGCTAGGTCTAGTGATGTGGTTTTCACTACATGAAAATATTAAAATAAAAAAAATGAAAATTTTTTAATCGTTGCTTGTGAAAAATTGTTTTATGGCATAATAAAAAATAAAAAAAACGTCTTGAGTCTGTTCTTTAATAGAAATCTTTTTTTAGAAACTACTCACTGAAATTGCGAAATTTTAAATATTATATATTTCATGTTTTTTAAAAAAACGAAATTATGCATTGAACGAAATAAAAAAGTTCTTTGATAGTTAAGAAAAAATGGTAAATTTCCTTATTTCTGAGTAAGCGTGTTAAAAAACGCTTACACTCGGTATGTGTAGATGGGTGAAACACTTATGTTAAGGTTGATGTGGTTTTTCTAGTATAGAGATAAAGTTTAAAGTATGTGGAAAGGCTTATACATAATTTCAAACATATGTTCCACATACCATTTGTTCTTATATTGTACATTCAGTATCTGGGTAACACATTTTAATAGAAAAATAAGAGTGAACATTTTTTTTTTTTTTTTTTTTTCTCGATATAGAAAAATGCGTTCCTTCAAACATTTTTCTCAAAGTATTTTAGTGTCCTTAACATTTGCTTATTTTGTTTATGAGACTCTGTTGATGTTAATGGGGGTGCGAATAAATCTAATGATCCGTGTGATGGGACAACAAGAAGAAATTATTCAAATATCCCAACCTTATATGGCAAAGTCTGTTAGTCTCTTTAATGAATCGGACCAAACAGGGTATGGAAAGAATTCAAATGCAACCATTGCTTACTACCCTGACACTATTTTTTTACAAGAACATAAAAATATTTTGTATAGAAACAGTTCTGTTCTAAATGAAAACAAAAATCCTACATATACTATTATTGAGGATCCTGTGAAACGATTTTATGTAATAAACTCTTCTGATATCCCAACACAACAATTTTCTCAATACATAATAATGTCTCCCTCATTCAATGAAGTAGATAAAAATACAGTTTATTATGGAAGGCCTAATTTTTTATCAACTCCATCCCGATTCGTAACTCCTGTGGAGTCTGCAGTGGTAAACAATCAATCGAATACGGGTAGCTTAAATCAAGTACCCATTGAAATGATTCCTTTGGAAGGTGCACAAACCAATTCAGCTGATGCCAATGTTGCTCTCACAGTAACAGAAAATTCAACAATAACAAATCAAGCATATCTTTACAAGAGTGCTGCTTTAAACAACAACAATTCTCTTTATTTGACGTCTCCTACTTATCAAGTCCCAGTACAGCCTCAGTGGAATATATCCACTGAACAATTTAGACCGAATTCACCAGAATTCTCACCACCCGTAGTATCTCAAAGTCTTATAGGCGAAACAAGTCCAGTGACCTTGCCAACCTTATTAGAGCCGGTACCCAGTGGTGCATCGCAAATTCTTACTAACCATGAAAAAAACATTACTAACATTACTCTCACAAATGGAAAACCCAATTTAAACGAGACCAATAATTCCTATTATATTTTAACGCGTCCGGTGTCCGCAGAATATATTAATAAATCTAGTCTAGCAGGCGTATTTTTCGATTCGACGCAGAACAACCAAGAAAATAATGCAAAATGGGAGATAGACTATAGAGACGCGCCTTATTTAATAAGGCGTCAGTCGAAAGGTAGAAAATTTGTATTCATTTAAAGTAAAAAATAATTTGTATGCAATAGATTCCGTTAAAAGTGATGGAATAAAACTCACTGAAGACGTTTCGAATCAACCGTTCATTTATCGTGAACCAAATAATAACCAAAGGAACAATAACCAATCAAATATATCAGTAGAAAATGTTGTCGTTCATACCGTGAGTCAGACACCACCGTTAAAAAAGGAAGAAGAAATAACAAACTTTTCATTTTATAATATTTCATCACCGGGTCTTTACAAGTTGCATGGAACATCACTTTTACCTATTCTTCCTGACTCTATTGAAGCTCTCTCTATTAAAAGGCAGAATAATGCTCAAATGCTTTCAAATGAACCACAGGATTCAATGTCAAATCAAATGAACCAGTCTCCTAATCCGACTGACACTGATGTTTCTTATCCAAACCTTATTTATGCTAATTCGCAGTCAAATTTTTTTCCCATGGCCAACATGAGTGAACATTCGCAATATCTTCAAGAAAATGACACAGTACTATCCAACACTATATTAAACCATATGAAGAACGATATGATGCAATCATTACAAAAAATTCCTTTTGATAATCCACAAACTGTCACGCAATCAGTGCTCATAAGCCCAAATGAAGTCTCCACCTGGTCTTCCGTTAACAATAGTATGCAAGAAAGCAACCCAAACGTGTAAAGTTATAAAAAGCAAAATGGTTTTGAAATTGTTTCAAAAAACCAATCTTTGAATCTGGTGTATCAAATGTAAAGACGTGGACGGATTAAACAATTAAGAACTTGTTGATCCCTGTTGTAAACTGGTTTCTACTTAAGAACACAGTAGTTAAATTATTTTTGAGTTAGTTTTTAGTTGAAAGTAGCACTGCTTTGGTTGTGTATAAAATGACATTCAATTTATTATATTTAAGATTTAAAATAAAAAAGTAACCAACACCTAAATAGCATTGGTCCACAATTCAAAACCTGCCGCGAAAATCTAAACAAGTTTTTCGTTTTTTATGCATTGTGAGCACAGTGAATGAAAGTTATAAAATCGGTTCTTTCGATTTAAAATATGTTTTACTTTTTTCGATAAAAATACAAAGTTCACGGTTGTTTATTAAAGGTTATTTGTTTTTTGTAATCACCAATTTGAGTGCATGAAAACTTAATAACTCACGATTATTCGCATATTCAACTCATTTGTTTTGACGCATAGGAAGGAAATAATTAAGAAAATATTTTGATGATTATGCGAAAATTTCTTTTGTTTGTAATATTTAAAAAAGATGCATACTTGAATTAATAGCGCTAATGATAAGCAAATAGAAACAGAATCTAATAAAATTCAAGAGTAACTAACGTAGGACACATACGAAAATATATCGGAATTTTCAAATGAAAGTTGGGTTGCCTTAAAAAAGTAAGCAAGGTTCAATCAGGCCATATATGTGGTTGTGATGAAAAAATCGGTGTTAGACTCGCGACATGGCAGCATAATAATTCTCACGTAGGGTTTCCAGTTGTCGAAAAAAGCATGCTGTGTCTACAGTAACGCAACGTATTCGTTGATTTCAATTTTGACTTTATACGTTCCCACAATTACAGAACCTCAGGCCATATCTTAGGAAACACAAAAGAATTTTTTTTTATTTTGAAGCAGGCTCCAAAGTAGAATATCAACGTCGTGCAGTTTGGTCTGTGATATGACTAATTTTTCTTTGTTTTTCTCATAACAACATAAATAGATGTCTTATTTTTTAACGAAGGTATCGGTTGTATTTTGATGATATTTCTATTGAAAGCACTTTGGGGTTTGGAACAGGTAATTAGACCAAAAATGAAAACGCTTTTTTAGCAACATCGCTTAAAAAATTCGGAGCGAGAAACAACATTTTACTGTCTAACCTTTCGTCGGCACACAAGCTTCATTAGATTGCTTAGATAGACTTTCTCATAAAGTTGTACAGCTACCTTAACAAAAATTCGGTTTTTATACGTTCATAAAAAAAGCATAGTGAAGGTTCGGCACTGCAGGAGTTGAGTCAAAATTTTGACAGAAGCAGCGCTACTTTAAATATGTTGCAAAAGTGGCAGCCGGACCAATGTGTTTAGAACGAGGAGTGCTTCTCAAATTGAAAAAAAATAATAAAAAAAAAACACAGCCGTTTCGCAGCAAAGAACGACGAAAGGATCTACTGAGTACCGAGATACCCCCTACTCACTTATCATAAGGAAATGGTAAAATAAAGAAAAAATTTTGAAGAAGAAATCATGTAAGTTGTTGAGTATGGGAGACGGTATGTGGAAGGAGGCCTCACACAAGAGTCGAAAGATAAAAAAGTTCTCTTTGTTCTGAGCCCTCCTCATTTGGCTCGCATGGGTCTAGGAATATGCCCAAACCAAATCCTTTTAATAATATGTTTTAGCAACAAGGAAATTCTCCGTTTCATTCGGTCGTCCTTTTAGAAGAAAGGCTATAAAGTTGAAGGCTGAGCTCTGAAAAAATTCACTACACTGCAAAGGTCTCGTTCCTTGTTTCCTTTAACAGTAGGCTTTGAAGCTGAAGGCTGAGCTCTGAAAAGATGCCTTACGCTGTAATGGTTTTGTTTCTGAATTCCTTTAGCAATAGGCTATAAAGTTGAAGGCTGAGCTCTGAAAAAATTCCCTACACTGCAAAGGTCTCGTTCCTTGTTTCCTTTAGCAATAGGCTTTGAAGCTGAAGGCTAAGCTCTGAAAAGATGCCTTACGCTGTAATGGTTTTGTTTCTGAATTTCTTTAGCAATAGGCTATAAAGTTGAAGGCTGAGCTCTAAAAAAATTCCCTACACTCCAAAGGTTTCGTTCCTTGTTTCCTTTAGCAATAGGCTTTGAAGCTGAAGGCTGAGCTCTGAAAAGATCCCCTACACTGTAGCATGTGTAGTTTAAATCGCTTCGTAAAGCGTAATATTTGTAATTTAAACAAAGAAAAAAAAAGTATGAAACTGTTAAAATATTCAATCGTATTATTATTTTCAGATTTTTAATTTTCCTTTCAATAAATTCCTAGTAGGAAGCAATTGAAGACTAATGTGTAAACGGAGAAGAAAGGTTTTAAACTTACGACATAAATTAAAGACATTCAATTATTTACAACGTTTTGAATATTTTATCAAAGTGTAAAATAAATAACAAAAATGCTTTAAAAACATTGAGATTATATAACTTGGTGGTAATAAAAAAAAACGGTGGCGTGCAGTTATTCGTCATATGCGAATGTATTCTATCATGCTGACATTCAAAAAAAAAAAATAAACTTTTTTTTAAACATTAAAAAATAATTTTTTTCACATATTTTTTTTTTTTAGTTCGCTTGTGTGGAATGTTTGAAAACACCATGCTCTACTCGTTACTCGTATGATAACGACTAGACAAGTATTCATTTATGCAATAATAAGGGGAAATAATTGAAGTTTAACTCATTTGTTTTCTCCTGTGAGCTTTTACAATTCTTGTAGGTGTTTTTTTAAGAGTTGAATGCCTGTTGTAGAAAAACGACTTAGTTAAAGAAATCTTTTAGAATAAATACCTTGGCGTTCGTGAAGATTCTGCTGTTTTAATGAAGCGTTCGCCATAGATACAAACGATTTCTAGCGGAATACAATGAGAAAATTCAAAAGCTATACGAAATAAATATTACCAGTTGGAGTGCAGAAACGAGAGATGTTGCTTGTAATATTTTTAAAAGGTCAACTATAATAAAAACTCCTCGAGTCATCACAATTTTATCAAATAAGGCTTTTTGAATTATTAGATTCCATAAATGAATAACAAAGAAAGTATTGTTTGAAAGACGAGGTAATTCTATTCAAACAATTGATATAGTATTGAAACAATAAGTCAGTTAAACAATACGTGAAATCTCAACGGTTTCTTCCAGCGTTTTATTTAAATTTGACCCTATGCGTACAATGTTAAGTAAGGTTCTCTGAGCAACTCTAGATAGTCATGAATTATTGGGCGATTTAAAAAAAGAAGAGACATACTGGTGATCCCAAATATTTTGTAGACTGGACGGGTCATCTAAAAGTTTTTCTAGTAAATCAAGTATATGTGGGTCTAATGGTAAACAAGAAAAAATGATTAAAATGAAAACAAAACAAAATAAAGAACCTCTGGAAATTTGCATGTATTCCGTAAGAACATTGCGACATCTGAAAAGTAAGGTGGGAAAAGTTGGACTTTAAAAATGTGCAACTTACGCTTTACTTTGCATCCAGGATTTTAAAAAGTCAGCAGGTTGTATTTTTGAAAAGACATGTTGTAAAGATTGTAAAAAGGAAGGAAGCAATTCAGCTCGACGGGTTTCTTTATCCTTTTTACTAAGACGCCGCATTGAATAAAGTCTATTTTTAAAATGAAAAGTACCTTATTTGTGTTTCACTGTTTAAGAGTGAACACTCTTTTAAAGACATATACGTAGTTAATTTTTTGCTTAAAATCTACCAAAACAAAGAGTTTTATAGGAAACAATTTTTGTGGGATTTAAATAAAAAACTGTACCAGTAAGAAGGTTTTTTGACCAATATTTGAAGAGCATATGGTTGAGATGTGTTGGATATCGGAAAAAATATCGGCGCTTTTAGAAGTTGCTTTTGTTTTGAATTTTAACAGAGGCTGACAAAAATAAAAAATATATATAAAAAAAAAATTGTGGCATCACTCTTGTTGAATAGTCTTACGTCTATTATTGCTTCTTTTAAAAGTTTCGTATCGTCGACCTATATAGCTTATTATAAAACGTGATATTTTCTAAAATAAATTAATATACCGTTGTAAGAAGTTTTAAAAGAACAATGTAGCTAACGGCATTCATACAAACATCAAGGGGAAGAATCAAATGTTGCTTCCAGGATTGAATAAATTTTTTGCGTTGTTTCGCGGTCATAATATCTAGTAATCGGCAAATTGTCTACAGAATAAAAACATTAGTTTTGCAACGGAGTATAAAAAAGCATACTAAGCAGCCTGCTGGACTTGACATAAGTAAAGGAAAGCACTCTTGTAAGGTGCTGCAGAAGCTGACTTGCTCCTCTTGGTTATAAATTCTAAAAAGATACAAAACAAGTGAACTCATTGTCAGAGAAGACTAAAAACCAAAAAAAATAATTTGATTCTACAATAAATCAATAGAGATTTAAGAAGAATTTATTCTTAGTTTCATGAATAGACGAGAAGAACGAAAAGACCTTAACATACTTGGATGAAAACTCAAATACAGAATGAAAGAAAATACGGTTTGCTAATTCTTTATCGATACATCGAGTAATAGTGGTATCGACATACTCTAAAAATAACGGCAAAAAGTTAGTGGAAAAGTATAAATGGCATTTTGTCACCTTTAATATGCTTCTTCCCACGGTCATCCACTGCAAGATAAATGTTGTATGCATCTTTATTATTATAATCAGAAACCTAAACAAATGAAATTTATTTGAAAAGATTGGTTTTCTCAAAATTATAAAGGAAAACGACATACTTGTAATCCAATCACGTTAGGAATACATAATTTGTTAATTAATTTGTGTAGACTAAAACAGTTGGAAAATTTGAAAAAAAAAAAAAGAATTAAAAAAAAAAAAATACAATTTTTCACTGGGAAAAGGCTTAGGAAGTGATAGAGCGTAATCTACTACTTTTGATCCATACTAACAATGAGTGAAATGAATGTAAAAGACCAATTTTTCGTCAGAACGTACACGAGAGAAAACAGTGTTTGAAAATGGGTCGGCGAACAAAGCATTACAAAGTTTAATTTTTGTAGGCTCATCAGAGTATTTGAGCATTTTGATACACAAAAATGATCCAGTGTTAGAATATGCCAACTTTAAAAAAAAGGCTGTAAAAATAAAACGGTTTAATCTATTTTATAAGATTCCTTCTTACGTTCGAGCTGCTGTAGCATTAACTGTTTTTGTGAGAAATTTCCCAGTTTATAGCAAGCTTGCAGACATCGGTTAACTGAAAGAAGTCGAGCTTTCTAATCAAAACACATTAGTAAGAATTTTGAAATAAAGTTATCAAGGCGTCATACGCCAAAAAAAGCTTCATCACTTGTGGCATCGAATTGATCGATAAAATCCAAAGTTTTTTGTACCAATGTTACTCTTTCTGTTTCAGATAACGTTTTACAACATAAAAGTTGTGCATACAATTTCTGTATCATTATTGCTCATAGTCATAAATTGTCATGAGTTTAAAAGCTCACTTTACACTCTTTTAAGAATTCCGCTGCAGGATTTCGAACGATTAATTTTTCGAATTTAACCTTCTTGCGTTTTTGCGAGGTGGAAACATCCTTTTCGCTGAATTGATTCTCTTCAGATTTATTGAAATCGTTTTGAAAACTTTTTCTTTGTTTTTTAAAATTAGTTTTCTCTGTTGATTCACGTGACCTTTCCGCATTGGGCTTTAAACATTCAAAATGCTTTCGCTTGTTTTTCGGTTCAACATAATTCTTTGATTTTTGTTTTAGTTGTTTTTGGTTCTTATTTGATGTAGGCAGCGTTTGATATTCCATTGCAAACCAAATTTAGGTTCAAAAGGGTATGTTGCGATAAGGAAAATTCTTTTAATTCATCGTTTTTAAATGACGCCAAACCACGTCTGTTGGGACAGTGTTATTCCTTCAACGTTTTTATCTTTAGTTAAGAAAATTAAAAAAACATTACGCTTTCATTATTTCCTACTTTAAATATGGTTGAAACAAACGACAATTTAGTTATATACACAGTAAAGGATTATAAAGAAAAAGAATACGATGAATTACTGAGAGACATGGGAGAAAAAGTTCGTCAAGGTTATCTTGTTGTGTTTCCTACTGAAACAGTGTACGGTCTTGGATCAAACGCTCTTTCTAGTGACGCGGTATCGAGAATTTTTAAAGCAAAAAAACGTCCTATGTGTGATCCCGTCATTTGTCATGTTAAGGGTAGATTGATGACATGTTTTAATTTTGTACCTTATAAAAAGTAATTTTGGGATTTTCAAGATGTTGATCAAGCATTCACTTTATTTTCTAAAGATCAGCACGAATTAATTTTAAAAGTTTTAAGGATTTTGGCCGAAGAATTCTGGCCAGGACCGTTAAGCTTGGTTGCGGCAGCGTCCGATATTGTTCCACCTGAAGTTATGGGTGGTTCAGGGTTTGTCTCTGCAAGGTAAGAAAAAAATTAAATACGTTTTGATTCTGGAGTAAGTCATCAAAAATATTTTGAATGTTTATGTTTACGTAATTCTATTATTACTTTAAAAAATATTTTTTGTTTTCAAGTCGAATGAACTCTTTTTTTTTCTTCGGTAGATGTCCCAATCATCCAGTTGCTTTAGATTTCATTCGTTCAGCAAATGTTCCCATTGCAGGTCCATCGGCTAATCAATTTGGTCATATTTCACCTTCACTAGCTCAACATGTCGCTAAAGATTTTAAAAACGTTCATTTGTCCGATCAATGTCAGCATTTTTGTCAAGAAAAACTGTACTTGCTTGATGCAGGCCCCTGTCGTGTAGGAATAGAAAGCACAGTTTGTAAAGTCGCATTGTCTTCGGATGGTTCTAATTTGTTAGAATTGTCCATTTTAAGGCGTGGCTTTATTTCTTTAAACGATATAAAGGCAGTTTTACAAAAACATTGTGAACAATTTAAAACGTTTCGTCAAGGGCAATATTACCATATGTTTCAAAACGCGAAATTCAATGTTATTGATAGGTTGGAACCATTTAAAAATGAAGGTGCGGGTGTTGAAGAAGCTAACAAGAATATGATACAACCACTGATAAGTCCGGGAAATCTCTTAAGTCATTACGCTCCGTTGTATTCAACCTTTTTACTAAGTCGATGTAAGAAAAGCAGCGCAAACTACAAAATTTCAATCGGAAATGAGTCGAGTGTCAAAGCATTACTCAATTTATCAAATTGTATTCTTGTCGATAGTTTCCAAAAATTTGCGGACATAAGTCATTTGTTTGGAAAATATTTATCATTATATGACGGACCACGAAACTCTTCAAAGAAGGAGTCTGATACAATGCAACAAAATTTATTTTATCAGTTGCATCTAGCTGAAGATAGTGTTTCCAATTTACAAAATTGTTCCAGTGAATCTTTTTTTATTTGTATAACGGATTTTTATGAAGAAGCCTGTTTATTTGGTGAAGGTGTATTAGCGGTGTATGATCGTGTTTTCAGGTAAGAGAAAAAATTTTCATTGTTTTCATAATTAGTGTCTTTTATTACTTTTAATACTAGATCTGCTTCTGGAAAAAAAGCCACATTAGTACCATATGTTTAAAGTCAAAATGTTTCTTGATTATTAAAAATGACTATGTTTTATTTAACCAGAAGGACCTTTCCCTAATGGTACATTAGCGAGAGCATCAGGCATTCTTTCTATAGCATATTTATGGTTTGTTACATACATTATAGGAACTCCTAAAGTATAAAAGAAAAAGAGTTTATAAACACTATACATTTTCAATGTTATGAGTAGCATAAAGTCATACCTGGTATTTTCCGTATACGCCGCTTTAAATCTTTATCGTTGGTGGCGACAATATAACATTTATGCTATAGTATAGCAATTTTTATATAACGATTAAAAACAAAAAAAAAAAATTTTTTTTTACTTCAGTAACTCTTTGAACAAGACAATCATCAGCGTAAGTTCCTGAATGAAGACAGGTAAGACGCTTAAATCGAGGATCTCGAGCTAATTTTAAAGCTAAACGAAATCTGTGACCCATTTTTTCTAATTCGCCAATCACACAATCGGTGATATGTGGAATACCTGTAAAAAAAAATGGATTGTCATAATTTAGCATACATTAAAAATACATTTTCCTAAAAGGCAGTTCATCATTTCTTTTAAAATGTCAAGTTTATGTTGGATACTAAAATTAATAAAATTTGTGTCAAGTATAACGTGGTAAGGTGGAGATAAGTTGGAATTGTAGTTAAAAAACATTCCAGAAGAAACCTTTGGTCTGATAAACACATTGATTCGATGTCTGTGTGTGTAAGAATTAAACTACATTTCTTTTAAAAGTGGCTCCTTTTTTTTTTTGGCGAGATTCCGAAGCTGATCAGACGGTTTATTTTTCCTTGTATAGTATTAGTACTAATGAAAAGTACATGAAAACAAAAAAAACAAAGGCTTACACTCTTAAATCATTAGGGTTAACGCGTCTTTTATTAACACCAATTTTCCGTGATCTTTTCATAGTGATTCAAAATAATATGAAGAAAAAAAAAAACTGAAGAAAGGTAACTCGTTGCGATTTATACTAATAGCATTTTTCTACATGGATGAATTTAAAAAGGTACAGCAAGAAATTGTCAAAGCGTCTGTGAGGTTTCTGTTTGTAAGGCTTAATCATGAAACGCTATAAGAGAATTGTAGTCCACCTTTAATAAGAAAATGATGAAAGATTTTTTTTTTCATACTAGACTTTTATAATACTCTTCACGCAGAGTAGAACTTGCTATGTTTAAATAATTTTGTTTTGTTCAATCGTTCGTTTGAAAACGTCGTGAAGTGTTTGTGTCAAACCATTGTAGTGTACGAAACATAATAAAATAGAAAACATGAAAAGAAAAATAATAAGTAGAAAACAATATACTATTACGGAGCGTAAAATAAACTTCCAGTTTGCTGAAATAATGAATGAAGACACTGTTTGATCCAAACGGTTGCAAGATCAATTCCCCCAGTAAGATAAATACTCTAAGAGCAGTGAGAAATGGTTTATAGTGTGAATTTTAAGCAATGGAGGTAGTTTTAGAGTAGAATTATTGCAAACAAACCATTGAAAACATTTGTTATACCTGATACTTTCCTTGATGCATAAAACGAATTGAAACTTTATTTTGAATAATAATTTCATTTGGAAGAAGGCATATCTAATAAATAAGAAAATAAAGGAAGATTTGATGTTTGAAAGAAGAAATACTTACAGCATGCGGTTCGAAATGTTTTGTTAAGCATTTAAGAAACATTGAAGATGTAGTGTGCCCAAATAGAATCCATTGGCTAATACTTTGCGTTCCAAGAATCGTATTATAGCCAGTGCAAGAAACTGTGTGCATTGTATTAATTGCTGATGGCGCAACACGTAATTCCAAATGTTTCTTTTCATCATTAGAATTTCCCTCTTTCGTTTTCTTTATGTTATTCTCTAAACCACAAGTAAAAGGCCACATATCCAGTTGTAAAGGAACATACGCGAGAGAAATGATGCCCTGTGAGAAACGTGATTTGGGTTGTGTTACTGAATTACTGTGATGTAATTTACAAAAGGGTGTCGTGTTAAGTGCTCTTGTAAAGTTGAGGTCTGAAGAAATAGTTGATTTTTGGTGGTCTTTAAAAAAATTAGAAAAGAAATCTTCTTGAATGTCAATAATTAATTCATTCCATTGAATATTCACTTTACTAAATGACTTTAATATCAAATTATCCCATAGTTTTTTATCAAGCAATGCTTGTTCTACAGTGAAAGGTTTATAAAGACCGCATAGTTGTATTGATAGTTTCTCAGGGTAGTATGGTTTAAGGCAGCTGTGGAGAAAAGATTCGAAGAATAAAAAGTTGATAGAATTATATAAAATAATTAAATGCCTGAGAGAATGTTAAAGAAACATTTTATTCAGGTCAAGAAAGAAAAAAATACTTTGGATGTAAAAAAATTATAGGTAGAAGAAAATCTGTTAGAGCGTTTACATTTAGCAATGTATCATCCATTCCATGATCTAAAAGGCCAAGAAGAATATGACGTGACGCGCGAACCTGCACTTGTGTGGTTTTGATGTTTTGAGGATCCAATGCATTGTCCGAAGATAATTTCCTACAGACGAAAAAATGAAGCGGTATGTAGGAATAGAAAGTAAGGCGAAAAAGACTAAAGTGTTGTAACGATGAATCAATGTGCTTTTCAAGAAAAGTGACAAAAAAGAAATGAACACCACAGAGCACAAGTTTTGTAAAATTGTGTTAAAAAAGTTACAGTATAAGGTATTCTTTTAAAGGTATAAGGATGAGCTTTGTAGAGTATTGGTAAAGAAAGAACTGAATGAAACAGAGAGATTGGTCGTTGCGTAACCTGCACAACCCTATTTTTCATTGTTAGCCTATCGCTAGAGGAACTCCAGGCTAAAGCTTCTTCAACTTTTAAAATAGAAAGTATACTAATGAATAGAATTGCGATACACTATTAAATGGAAAGAAGTATTTTCAAAAGGCTAGGCTTAGAAAGCTATTTCTACTTAAATAATTCGCTGTCATCATAAAAGAAGATAAAGTCAATTTTTTTTTAAAATATGAATAGAAATTCTAGTAGCACAAACGTTAATAAACATAAATAAAGTGTTTTACTCCAATATAGTTTGCCAATGAAACAAGGAGGATAATCTGTCGGTTTCTTCAATTGATTGATGGACGTTGTGCGCGTTTTTTTCTGATGGATAATTTGAAGAAAGGAGCGTGGAAGGTGTAACACAAGAGTTTGGAAAAGTTGAGTGGTTACTATCAAATAGTTCATTGTCATGAACGCAAGTTGGCATGCATAAATCAGCCCAGTCATCTAATTCCTGAAGTTAAAAAATTAGCACATTTTTTTTTGTGTTACGACATGGGTATTTGTTATTACATGATTTAAAAGAAGCCCGTACTCGTCGGCCTCCGCTACTTGTTCGCTATTGGACTCTTTTAAAAGAAGGTCTGAAGAAACGAATGAATCTTTTAATGGATCGTCCTTGGTCGTTTTATCTTAAAACAAAACAATTCAAACAAAAAAAAATGAGTTCACACATTATTTGTTGCAATGCATTGAATGAAATATGAGAACAAACAGGGACATGTTTAGTATAAAAAATTACAACTGCCATAAGATAACTGTACTTTGAAAAGAAGAGAAAGTTCGGTCCGAATGAACCGTTGTAGTAGTGTTGGGTATCTCTAATTCAGCTGATTTATGGCACTAACAAGAATGCGTTACCACATATTGAACTTTACAAAAAGATTCTTGTGAAATTGACTCACAATTTGAGTGTATTGAAAATTGAGAAAATTATGAAGATGCGTATATTCTAGATCGGTAGCAGAGGGCTCCTTAAAAAATAAAATACATGACTTTGGGTTGTGACACATTTTTGTCCAAGCATTCTTAAAAAAAAAAGAAAATTTTTAAATGTAACGTTAGTTAAATTCCAATGTACCAAAGAAAAAAGTTTGCCAGAATCGAAATGACTAGGTGTTGAGATAACGATACAACTAATAGTATCGTTAAAGGGAATAGCATCAACAGACGTAACAAATTGAATAAACGGGAAGGAATCAAATAAATTTTTTCGCGTATCACAAAAATCATTTTTCACTTTTGAAGACATCCAATTAAGCATAGTTCGAGCGTAGTTTAATATTAAGTCCCTGAAAAGTTAGCATAAAGTATCAAACGCCCTTTTTTCTTTAAAAAAAGAAATGCAATGGAGTTACCCTGTGGGTGAAAGAAAAAAAATAGGGTACGCCTTGAAAAACGATTTGAAAGAGAATTGGAAAATTGTTAGAAGAATAAGTGTGTCTAAACCGACATTGACAGGAATAAAAACAGAACCGCCATTTTCAAGTGTTTTCTGCATTATCTCTAAAGCGACATTGATAAGTTCCGTTCTTTTTTTTAAATTGCGTGAGGGTGTGTGTGAATTATTATCACAAGATGACATATTCTTGTTTTTCACCTTGTCCAAATGCTCAGATAAATCCATACTCTCTGTCATAGTCGTTCCTATAGATGACAATTTTGTTACCAAAATCGAAAGAGGCCTGGTGAGACGTCGTGGGTCAAATCCATCAAAAAACCTAAGAAAATCATGAAATGTTTGAAAAAAAATTTCTGGTAACCAATTGAATTCCCATTACCAATGAGGTTGCATTGTTAAATTGGTCGATATTAACGCTGTACTATACTCGCCTTCACCCGTGATATACCACGCGCATGAACCGAAAATTTGACCAGATGGCACTGCTTGTATGGTAATTCCATTGTTCGATTTACAGCTTGAAGTCTCCTTGTCTTTAAAAGATGGAAACCGAATATGTTCATAATATGCAACGCGTTTCACTTTTTCTAACACTGTAGAAATGTTAGGAAACGTGATACAGGTTGAGAGTAACGCGCTGGTCGTATTTTGACTTGAGCTGAAATCACTAGTAAAATATTGTTCAGTTTTTATATGAATAAGTTGATCATATAATATTAGTTTGCTAAACACTAATGTAGCATCGGTACATATAACTTGAACATTGGGATACTTTAACATAAATAAGACAAGACCTCCGATTTCAGAGAGTGTTGCTCCGCATAATAACACTGCATCTATTGCGTCATAATATCCGTTCAACTCATTTGACTCAAGGTCATCTGAAGTTTTGATAGAAGGGTTTTCTTTTACTAGGTGAGACATAAAACCTTGGTTAACAAGAAAGTGAAAGGTCGCCGTGTTATCGTGAGAAGCAATCTTAATTTTAACAAAAATATCCATTGATTCACCATAGTCGTGCAAACAATCCACCGCCACTTGAAAAGAATGCGTTGAGTCGATTGTTTCGTCCATAAAAGAAATATTTCTTTAGACTTTTTTTCAAAAGTCAATTTTATTCAAAAGTTTCTTCTACAATTCAACGTCTTTCCCTACTGTATAATGTAAAAATTTCAAATTGACTTTTTGAACTGAATTTATCACTTATGCGATAACTCATAAGAACAGAAACTTGTACATTTGTTGCTCTAATGTGTGATCAACCCTTGCAAAGTAAACCTGAAATATACAGATTTTCATTTTGTGATTAGGCTGAAGGTTTCTTTTTTTTTTTTTTTTTTTTTAAAATACTAAATAATCACTTCTATCGTTATTTTAAAAGATGATGATTTTCTTTTCGTATCATAATGTGTCAGTATGAAACAAATTGTTTTTAAGAAATTTGCTTTTAGTTATTTCAACAATGTGCGGAAAAGTTAAGGAAAAAGTATAAAAGTGATAGAGTTTAAATTTTTTTCCAAAAAGAATAAGTACAGTAATAATAAAATGAAAGTGAAAATATCGTTAATAGAAAAATTGATGTTTCCACCAGTGTTTTATATTTTGGAACGATTTCTCAGAATACATGCTAACTTGGTTAAAATAGCATGTGCTTGTGTGAATCGGGCGATAGAAACAAGAAAAAGAGCGAAAACCGATCTCAACTCCTCGTAACCGAGCTACACGGTGAATTGTCAAAATACAAATATTGTAAAAATGTTGCTTCACAGAACTTACACTATGAACAAATGTTCGAACGGATTTATATTTCGTTAAAAGATTTTTAAAGTAAACATTGGACTTGCGAATGATCCGTTTTGATTCAACAAAAGGGTCACACAAAATATTTTCTGTCAGTTTTACAAAGCTTCGTACCACATCTTGTAATGGCTGGATTGGGATCTAGAAAAAATAGTTACATATGGTTTTTATGAGTAAAGCTTTGTGAAGAAAAAAATACTTCAGCTTCCATTTGCCAAATAGAAGCAAATATATTTTCAAAGTACAAATTAGGGCCCTCATCCGAAAATTGAACTGTAGTATATATACAAAACAAGCAGTATGGAAAGGGTTAAAGTGATTTCAATACTGCCTACTGCATTTTTGTTACCTAACGTTAATTTCAATAGAGAAGGATTGCAAAGAACAGTTGTTAATGCGTCCGCTAATCGTTTGGGTATACCAACATTTAACCAATCGGAATACTGCATGTTACTTAAATTGTCTAAAGTTGGCGTGTAATACAATTTCGAAAAAATGGTTTTTAAAATCAACCGTAACATATCACGTACGTAAAGAGGTAATCCAATTATCTTTCACAACTCTACGAGTAAAGACAAAGTCAAAACAATAACAGGTAACTATGACAATAACGCAAACTTTTGTATCACAAGGCTAATTTCTTCTTCTGTTTTTCCTACAAGTTTTCCCGCTTGAATTAATACATCTTCCACCTGACGTAAAAGAAAAAAGTTCACTCTTAGAAAAAGTGAGATAAGCGTGTACCGTGACACATTTTTCTTGAAAATCTTTTAAAGAAGTTACAATATACGAAGGATCGAAATTCTTGTAATGCAGCTTTTTTGTAAGTGTTTCCTCAGTCTTTTGTAAGTTTTTCGCAGGAAAAGTTATTTGCTCATTGTTGTGTCTGGAAGGAATTTGAAAGTTGAATACTTGTCGCTAACGATACCGTACTAAGAAGAATAACAACTACCTTCCTTTCCATTGTTGAATTTGTACCAAGATTTCATCATATAACCTCAAGGGTAACTTCATTTGCAGCCAGTCCTCCTTTGAAAAAGATTCAATGGCGTCTTGTATAGAGAAACAATACAATGTTTTATGTTTTGATGGTCACTTGCACTGAGCATGTGTTTCTATTGTTTACTCAAGTCATAAGTAGTTAACACTTCAAAAACATGGACTAAATCACTTGGAGAACGATTTAATGCCAAACCAGCGGTAAAGATGATTTCGCGAAGCTGCAACAGTGTCATTAAGATAGTATTAGTCGTAATCCTAAAGGATATTGCAAGGAGACGCACATGCAGGCTATTTAAAGAAGCTTCCGAAGTGTCAGCTAATGCGTTTTGTAAAGCTTTGGACACGTTTAAGGGTACATTCAAAGAGTCCCATTCATCTGTGGTTAAAGATTTAATGTCATCTAGAGAGACAAGTCACAAAAAAAAATTCAATTGTTTTCACTAAGAGTATATTTTTCTCTTTTTGTACCTATAGAATTGAACCATTGCTTTTCACACAAACTGGGAAATAAAATAAAACATAAAAAAACAGGTAGTTGCAAATGAATTCAGCAGTTCTATTAGACTACCAGTGTAAAGCTTGATCTTTCTGATGATTTGGAATAGTATTGGCTTTGCATACAGCCGTGACAAATTCCACAAGGTCACTTGATGGTACGGGAACGCTATGTGGCTTGCTTAGATCTTGTTGGGTGCAAGATTGAGTGTTATTTTGTTGTTGATCGAAAGGCGTATTTTCTTATAACAAAAATTGAGAGGTGTACTGTTGTGGTAAGTAAACGTAGGCAAAAGAGTTTTGACCTACCCGATTCAGAACATTGTGTAGAATCATTACTGACTTGCGCAGTGTACGGCTCTTCTAGCTTTTCTTGAATTGCTTTGAAAAGTTGATACGGGAGCTTTAAAGATTCCCAATCCGAAATAGTCATTAACTTTAAATGAGATAGATTTTCAATCCATTGATGGCAGACTAATAGTTCAATAAAAGGAGCCATTTCATCTTCCGATTTATTTAAATCACGCCCAATGTCGAGTAACATTTTTTTCACTGGCACATTGGGTATATTCCTTATTTGACATGAAAAAAAATTTCCCTCAACTCGTTTATCGAAACAGCGCGAGTCGGAATCTTTATCAAAAGTTGTATTTGAGTGGAAGGCACAACCTTGATTTTCAGAACATAGACTTCCACAAGGATTTTCCTCTTTAGATAAAGAATCAATCATATGTGGTTT
Organism: Hylaeus volcanicus; assembly: GCF_026283585.1. NCBI lineage: Eukaryota > Metazoa > Arthropoda > Insecta > Hymenoptera > Colletidae > Hylaeus > Hylaeus volcanicus. Next base: position 2,609,367 of record NW_026533172.1, read on the forward strand.
ACTTGGACTATCACATACGTTGCCTTCTACATAGACCTTCTTGTCATTCATACCTGTCATGCCTAAAGACAATAAATGCGTTAACGCTAGTTGTACGTTATGTTTTATACGCTTTAGAGAATGTACAAAACCCTACAATTTTTTTTGAAAGATTCGCCTTTCTGTTGAAAAAGAATCGGGGCAGTAGAGTCAACTGTATGAGATGTCTTGTGCGAGAAATCTTCACTAAGTATATCTGGAGAGCAAGACATTTGTGTTGATACTAAATTGTGTTTTATTCTTGTCAAAAGTTTATACTATAGAAACAACGTCGTCAAGTTACGATAACACCAAGATTTGATGACTAGAAATGTTTTAATTCAGTCTCTGTTTTTAGATTAAAAATTAAAAAAAAAAAAAAAAAAATTTTAAAGCAATAGTTTTGTAACTAATCCGTTGAACTGCTGTAAAAGCAAGGAAAGAACATGTGAAAACATTGTGCACGTGTAGCCTGAAACGTGTTGGTCGAATATACTTCATTACCGTGCTGATTTTGTATTCATTGAATTAAATTTTAAAAAGCTTATATAGCGAGAAAATAATAAAAAATTACACGGCGTGATAAGAAAAAAAAACTATTTTTAAAGAAGCGTACTAATATAGTACATTATTTGGAGAGAGAGGCTTTTTTTTTTCCAAGTGCCGCTGTGCTCTTCGTTATTGATTTTTGGGATTTGTCAAGGGATACCTTAGAATTGCAAAGTGCTTGTCCTTTTTCTTTTCGGGTCCTTGCTAAACAATAGAAAAAAATAATGTACATACATTGAGATTTTGTGAAAAACTCGATAAGTTAAAAATTTAAACAAAATGTGTGTTGTTTATAAGATACAAATATAAATAATACGCTAACTAGTTTTTTACCGGCCGTTTTTTCTTTAGTATTTTTTTGTAGTATTGTTTTTTTTGAAGAGGGTTGACTTAACCCTAAAAACGCGTCATCACTTTCCGTAGACGACTCAGAAGAGTGTGAGTTACGCCGAGACTTTTCCGTTTTAACATGTATGTCATTAAAAGATGCCTCTTCATTTAGATTTTCTTCTAGCACTGGTGAATTGAAAGGATCTTGCTTTTTTCCTAGACGAAGGGCAACGTTTTGTGAAGGCGACATGCTTTTGCACAGCTGAGTCAGTACTCGTTTTGTTGAAGAAGGTAATCCAGAATAAAGATCCGGCTAGCATAGCGTCAATAAAAAGACATGTTTTAAAAATTAAAAAACATTTTCAGTAAATGATACAAGGTTACTAGTACCTGATTTCTTAATCGTAAAGCGGATATATTTTCAAAAACGTGTTGCTTTGTTAAACCATAAGCATTCATGCGTTCGAGTGTACGTGTGGCTGCGTCCTTCACAAAACCATCCGTTGAGGTTTGTAAAGGTTCAAGAATCTGCAAAAAAAAAATGTACTTTTTTGTAAAACACTTATACAAAACTGACGCGTTCATATACAAGATCAAGATAACCTGATACACGCATTTGAATTAAACTGATACTAGCTTTTAATCCAATATATAATGAAATTTCACTTAAGAGACGTCTGAAACCAAAAATTGGTTTAGAAAAATAAAGAGTTTATTGGCAGACTGACCGATTTTTTGACTTGCTCGAATTCTTTCCAAGCCATTTGGGAAATTCGGTGCGACCTACAAAACCCGAAGTCTGTTATGATTCGAAACAAGAAATAAAAAAAAAATAGAGAAAATAAAGAAACGGGAAATGTTTTTTACGCATTAGACGTACCAGACATGCTGGTAGCACTGTGCTGAAGAAACCGAAATCGGGCAAAAGAGTCCAACACCCATCTCTTCTGATTTTCCTATTCACGACATCAGAATAGGAGATGGAGTCTGCCACTGACGCGAGTGTTTCAATCGTTTCCATTATGGGTGTTTGAAGACGTTGACAAAATGTTGAATAGGCTTGAACGTAGTTTTCTTGAATATGTAAGGGTATAAAATCGTAATCCACGAAAAAAGCATCCAATTTATCGTTTAGAGATAATAAGCGTGCTTCATTTTTTGTTAATAATTGCCTAACAATATCGAATGTATTGACCATCACCTAATGTACACAGTCATGTATTCTTTATTTTTCGTTAGTCTCATACAACAACCTGATCGTCCTTAAGACGCTGCTCTACATGTTGTCGCATCATATCAAACGTCACTCCGTGTGTGTGGGAAAAGCGAGGACACAGCATTTGCAACGTATTCAGTATTTGACGAATATCATTTCCCACTCTTTCGCATAAAAGTTCTGCTGCGTTGTACTCAATCGTAAAGTGCTCTCTGAAACGGACACACCAAAACAAACACACGTCGCTTCTGTAATATTCAATTTTACCTTACTGTAACGCAATAGTGCAGATACGCTTAGCTACCATATTTTTAGGTGGTTTGGTGAAACGAAGATCATAACATTTAGACGCTATATTACGTACCTGATATGTAAATGAACATATATTACATTGAAAACAAACTTCTTTAGCGGAATTTATATAAAAATAAAAAAAAACAGTTTTATTACTTTAACATGATTGCGATCATTGCAGATGCATATCACAGGACACATTGTCTTTTCTATTAATGCTTTCACAGCTTGAGCTCCTCCGCGATCGCCGCTAGATAAACCGTCCATTTCATCTAATAACAAAACCGTCCTAGAAGGAGAATGTGATGCTGAAGTCTTTTTAAAAAAATGGCTAAGAGTTTTGCCGCCTGATGTCATATCGTTTATCACTGAAAAAAAAAAAATTTCAAGCTTATTAAAGAATTAATTCAAAACTAGAAACCTTCGATAATATCTTTTCCTCGATTATCCGATGAATTATATTCAATAATATCATAATTGCATTCACTGGCGACAACGCGAGCGGCCGTGGTTTTTCCTATACCAGGAACTCCACTAATCATACAAGCTCTTGACTCCATCTAAAGAGATGAAAAACTACGGATTTCACATTGGTTATACAGTCAATAGTACCGAGTCACTGTTTAAAATACGTTTTTTGGAGAATTCTCCTTCCACAAAGGTATTTTTTTTACCCAGACATACGTCGTACCAATTCATCAGCCATGCTTTTAAGCGACGAATATTCTCACCGTTGCCTATAATTTGAGAAGATTTTACGGGTCGGTATTTTTCAGACCATAATGCTTGTGAAACATCGCTTCTGCCATACCACTCCAAAAATTCAAAACGACACAAAACCAGTCATAGCATACTTTTTGTCCAAGACAACATTTAATACTTTGGTATCATGAATTGGAAACGTTTGTTCAGGTATGACAATATTTTTATTGGTTGCACCATCGACCGGCGAAGGACGTGAACACAATGGTAAAGGGTACATTTGAAAGAAGTCTTCTTCTGTAACTATGCTTAAAGGTTTCCCATTCGACTTTTGAATAAGGGCTTTTTTATATTTGGACCCTTCTTCGACTGGTTTATTATTTTCTAATATATACCCTGTAACTAAAAAATCAGTTCTCCCACTAACAGCTGAGACCACGTGACCTCCCATCTTGTCAAAATTTAAGATTGTCAATAGACATTTGTGTGTAAGGAACACGTTACCCTTTTAATATAATTTTCCATTTCTTCGCGGGACCAACGTGAAAATAATCCGGTTAAAACAAATTTCTTTCCAGTTAAACATAGTGTTTGATTTTGATCATTTGGAGAAGCATCTCCGTAGGCCAAAGTAGTCGTTTCTTGAGGTGAGACACACAAATTCTACACGTTTCACGAATGGTTCAGCAGTGGACTAGAATAATAATGAAAAAAAGCCAAGTACCTCTTTTTCCTTTAAAGATTTTACCGACGACGTTTTTGGAAGTATAACTTCTTCCATCTCCGTTTCGTTTATACCGCTCCGGTTTGGCACTTTTTGTTTTATTTGGTTAGTCAATTGAGTTAATTCTTCAAAATGAGCACTTCCTTTTTCACAAATAATATTTGATTTTTCATTCTCTACATTCAGATGAGGGCTGTTAAAGGAAGACGTCACCGACGCGTGACCAGATTCATTCATTTCTTCTCCACAAAACTTTGGTAATTCTTTTTGTTGAAGTCTTTTCCGATGCCGTTTGAGCACATGACTAGAGATGATAATTACAGTAAAATAATCAATACAAGCGTACAGTACACCACGTACACTGGAATAGAAGAATCCTCATCGGCTTTATCCTCTTCACCTGATGTCACTAAAGATGGTACATTGAATGAACGCTTTGCACTGTTCTCTTGCAATATAAAACAAGAAAATCATAATTTGTCACACAGATGCCAAATAAAAAAAACAAGGCTACCTGTAGTCATCTTAGATTTGAATGTTTTTTCAACCTCTGGTAATGTTACACATTCCCGCTTTAACCAGCCATCCATAAAAGTTTTCGACATGCTAACTTTCGTGATGGTATCAATGTAGAAAACGGTAAGAGGTAGAAAAACGTAAGGTGACTATGTTTTATTTTTCAATTTCTTTAGTCAGCACCAAAATTCACTTTAAATCATAAAGAACAAATGCGTGCTGAAAAACAGAAGAACACCTGAACACTAGATGTACTGTGATCCTTTCTAAGACAATAAGACGCAAGGGACATAGTGCTGCAGGTTGAAACACATTCCTGTTGATTTCGAACCCATTATACCATTCATTTTAATTAGTGTATGTTAACTTTTATTGAAATATCATTTTGGCACTTTTTGATACTTTCACAAAAAATGATTTATTTTAGTGAGTTATATATTAGCTCGATTGAATTTCAACGAATGAAATGAGATTGTGTACATTTTTTTTTTCGCAAGGATAACACATTGTCACAAACACTTTCAAATTCGTTATTCGAAAACCACATAGAAAACTGTTCCTACTCGAAATCATCTTCTTTCTCATTATTGTATCAAATGACTTAATAGTGCTAGCCTAGTAGATTTCTTCATCTCTGAAACGTTCTTTTTAATTATTTAAATAATTTTTTTTGGTGAACAGGAAATCAGAAAATATAAAAGTAGTATTTGGCGTTACTTTAGAGTGATTGAATTCAGAATATTAAAAATCAAGTTATCCTACTTATCTGTTAGAAGTGAATATTTATTGTTTGAAGGTAAACTCAATTTTCCCGCTTATTGCAATAATTTTTTTTATGAAACACGTATCTCAAGGAGTGTACAAATGTGGACAGACATTACTCTTTTTTAATAGATCTTTGGTAAAACAATTCTTGTTCAAACTCGTTAAGAAAATAGAATCAAATAGATTCTAGATATTGCTAGTTTTTTTTTGATTTAATTCATTTAAAAGACGAAGGTATGGGCAACACTGTAGTGATACGACAATGAAAATCGATAAAATAGACTCAATAAGCGAACTTGCGGGATTCGACAAATTACTGCTAGATAGTTCACTTTCACATCAGGATTTTTCAAAAGACAAAGTTTTGAGAAAAAACAATAGCTTTAAAGACTTTAAAACGAGTAGAACATTCGTTAATTCGTCAAAGTATCAAGTATCTAAAAAAGAAGAAAATGGTTTAAAAGGTGAAATTTATAGATGTAAAGGGTTTTGGAGGAAAGTATGGGCATTGGAATATTTTATTATACAGTGCAATCTCTTCATTACCTATACAAAAGAAGCACCCTATTCAATTAAATTATGTGTACCTTTCCAAAATGTTATTTCCATTCAAATCGAAGATAACGGAATAATTATTAAATATACACATCTTCAACGTGGTCGACATGTGAGAGAAGCATACGTTAAATTAAGAGAAGCGCGTGATTCTTTGAAAACCTTGTTTGATCAATTGAATTATTTTTGGTTCAAAGCTAAAAAAAGTAAAACAATGTTTCTACAGTATATTGATCGTTATGAAGCTGTGAATAAAATTGATGCATTATATGATCTATTTAAAACAACAAGCATTGATAACTTTTTTTGGAAATTAGAGATGTTTTTACAAAAACAATCATACGATCGTCTCAAATTGGCGTTGCAATCATTGCGTCAATTGGCACAGGAAAATATTAAAAAAACGCAACGTTTTCAAAACATGAAACGGTTTTCTCTAGTTTTCGTTAAAACCCTTCATTTCTATTTGCATCAAATTTTTTTTTTATATCAAGAAAACCTTAACTTGATACAATCAACTCGTTTGAAAGAAGAGGCTAAAACTTCCTTTACTAATATGCTAGTTAATCATACGGAAAGTATAGCGGAAAAAAAATACCTTCTTTTTGAGACACGAGTAACACAGGTTTTTAAAGTGCTTCATTTAAGATTTATGCGATCTAGCTTTTCCCATTTAAAGTTTGTACACCATTTAAATCAAAATTCCAAGCTTGTAGCTAAGACCACTCTGAAATGTTTCCTACTCAAAAAAGCCACATCAAAATTAATGACGATGAAGCAAGTTCTTTATTTGTGGAAGCATTCAAGCTATGTTTCTACTATGCGTATAGATGTTTTGAAACGTCTTATTAAAACACGCTGCACAACCAGACATTTTTCTATTCTGTATCAATGGAGAAATTTAACTCATACTGCACACTGCCGTTTACAATTTGCGTTTCAGCAGCTTACATCTTTTGTTCAACATTATAATACATCCAATGTTCAAATGGCTCTTCATTTACTTGGCCGATATGCACTCCAAAAACAACAACTTAAACAACTTGTTTCAATAAGCAACGTTGTACAGGTAGCCAAACATTTTACTATCTTTTCTACACATATCAACTTCACCCTCTCTCGTATTCACCCTCTTTTGTCCTCACCCTTTTTTGTCCTCACCCTCTCTCGTA
>NW_026533172.1:2621207-2755968 GCF_026283585.1 Hylaeus volcanicus
TTTTTTGTACTCACCCTCTTTTGTCCTCACCTCTCTCGTACTCAACCTCTCTTTTGTCCTCACCCTCTTTTGTCCTCACCCTCTTTTGTTCTCACCCTTTCTCGTACTCACCCTTTTTTGTACTCACCCTCTCTCGTACTCATCCTAACTGTAATGCGGCCGATCTCGTGCTTCTAGTACGTCTCTGTCTCGAAGTTATTCTTAGAGACCCTCAGTTTCTTGCACATTATGAATCGTTTTTAGCTTTTTGTTCATACTATGGTATAACTCAAAAATAAATTTTTTTTTCTGTATTTGTACAGGTGAACGATACCTTGTTGAAAAAATGCAATACTTTTTTTAAAGAAAAGTCATGTTACCAATTAACGTTTGTATTGCGTAAACTGTGTCGAGTTCAAATTCTTTTATTTTTTCGTTGTTTTTACAATGTCAATCCATCACAGGTGAATAAGTTGTAGTAATCTTTTAAGTTGGCGTGTTTTATATTGAATGTGAATAGTAATAAAAACATCTTGCTTTACTGTTTCAGAGGCGTCGAAATATATGTTACGGTATTTTGTCCCTGGAGCATGCGCAACTTCGTTTTTTACGCCATGGGTTTGAAATGCTTAGGCAAGCATCACGTCAATTCAACGAAACAAAACTTAAAGTAAGGAAAAACACAAAAGCAAAAATTTTTTTATTTTATTATTTATCAGAAATATTTAGCAACAACTCAATTTTTGAACAAAATGGACGAAATAATCCAAAGAAATCTTTCCCAGTATTTCTGTTGTTGGAAACAAAAAAAAATACACAATGTTTTATATACAAAAATACAAACAATAAGTAGAGTTATGTATCGTTGTCAGCTACGTCAATACACTATTTCTTTTGGTATGTTATCACGAAATGCTCTTGAAAAATCAATGATACGTGGTCTACTACGTGTACGACATTTGGAAAAATTTTCCCAGTATTGTGAACGTTATTGCTTGATTTCTATGACAAAGATGTTTATGCAATGGAAAAATTGGTCCCGAAGCAAAAGAGAGTATCCCACAAGTTATCTTCCACAATGGGTGCAACAAAATTACTCTCAAGTTAAGCCATTTAATACTCAATCAAATAGAATCTCAAGTATTTGTTACAATCAAACGACAAGAGTGCCTCATAAAACAACATTAACCTTTGCAGTGTATCCTGAATTACAACAAATACCTTCTAATTTTAGGTTATCACAACCTCATACTGCACGAAAAATTGCCACAAAAGAGTCAATCACTCCTAAAGTTGTTTGGAAACGAAATTTTAATGATTCGGTGGAAACTATACTCAACTATGCCCCATATCGTCCGGAGTATAAAAGTCTTGCTTTTCTTCATTCAGCTAATGGTCAAGTAGATAACTTTGTTCATACGTCTCATCATGATTCCAAAATTGTTACTCCAACGAATTCGTCATTAAGAAAAATTTCTTTTTGTCATGTCAGATCGTAAACCCAGGATTTTGACAAAAAGGGAACTTCAGCTTGTTCATTTGTTTTTAGCAACTCTCTTTTGAAACATGTTTCAACTGCTCTTGTTGTTAAAAAAAAAAAAGTTATTTCTGCTTTATTCCTCTTGATGTGATTGGTTCAATTTTTTCAATTTGACTCAAACGTCACATGATTTTGTTTGTAAATATATTTTAAATCATACTACCAACTTTATGCCATTGGTCTTTATTGGTGTTAACTCGTCCTTAATTCTCTCTTAATTGTATCCAAAGTTTCTTCATATAAAAAATTCAATCTATCAAAAATCTATCGAACATCAAACTACTGTGGACGCACTAGGACGTTTGATAGCTTGGAATTCGTTTTCAATGCGTTCAGATAACCGAATGTAATTTTTTTAACCAAGACAAGACACCTTTAACATAAATGAAAGCATTATATTAAAAATGATTGTTTTTAATCCAAATGATGTCCTTGTTTTTTTTTGACGTTCGTATCCCCCTTTTTTTTTAACCCAATATCTTTTATCAAAAGAAACCAATTTCTCTTCGGTGATTGTTCTTGTAACTATTGTTACTAAAACTCTCTTGAAAGAAGACTTTTTTTTTCTTTTTTCTTCGTAAACTAACCACACACAAGATTATTTGTAAAACGACTCTGACATTCAAGTTCCAAAAATAGACTTGCACATGAAGGCTATAGTTCTACCTACCGAATTCATCATTTTAATTAAAGTCCCGCGGAGTATTGATTAAATCTGCGGAATTATTTTTTAAAAAGCAAAACGTTCTATAGGAAGCGACTTGGGTCGTCTAATGTCCTTAAAATCTGTTGTGATTATGATAATTTCCACTAAAGAAATAAAGCTAGGGCCACTTTTGCTAGTCTACTTATTAAAAAATGTTTCTCATAAACGTTTCCTAAACCTGACATCATTGTATAAACTTCTTCACTTATTTATTAAAGTGTGCATTATTAAGGTGCTCAATGTGATTGTCGAAAAACATATATGTATAGATTTTTGTGCTTAGCCTCAATGCGGGTAAACTCGAAGCGGACATGGTATTATTAAATGTCTTCCTTCCGTATGTTTCGCTTCATACGCTAGCAGAAATTATTTAAATCTTTTTAGATTGGATGTTTCCTTATAAAAAAACTTTTGATCCTTTTTGTAAAACGAAAAAGTGTAGTGAAAACGAATTTTGTTTCATTCTTAACGAATAAAAATCGTGTCGCAGTTTTTTTATTTCTAAAAAAAAGCAAAGTATACCTGCATGTCATCTAGAGGCAGTTTTGTATGTAAGATTTCAAAAACAAAAACTTATTTAATTGTTAATTGCAATTTCCATTCATATAACAGTGATGTTGAAGCATTCTTTAAATTATTTTGCTCATGCTGCTAATTCATTCCAAATAGTTTTCAAAGCTCAATCGCATACATCTTCAAAAGAGTTAAAACGTTTTTATAAACAAGTGACAATTAATAAAATAAATCAATGCAACAACTGGGGAATTTTTTTAGATGGTAAACCACTAAAGACACCTGGAGGCAAAGTTTTGGCAGTTACTTCCTCAGAAGGTTCTAAGCTTATAGCAGATGAATGGAACAAGCAACATGATATTGTGAACTGTCGTGAAATGCCTTATACATCTTTGGCTATTCAAGCTCTTGATTTGATTGAATCACATTCTAATCTTGTTGAGAAGAAAATATTAGAATATTTACGCACAGATTGTTTTCTTATACGACCTAAAAACTTTCAAGAATCTCAAAACTTTATCAATAAAGACTATTTAGGAAGCTTGGAACCTCTCCATTGTAAAATTCAAAAGTTTTATAATCTTAGTGAACCATTAAAAATGTCTACTAATTTGGAAATCCCTGCACAAAACGTACAGGATTTAGACAAACTAGCGTATCAAATACGAAAACGTAACCATCTCCAGTTAAGCTGTTTATTTACAGCGACACAAATTCTTCATTCGTATTTACTTTCATTAGCCATGCTGGATTCATTAGAATCCGTCGATAAGATTCTATATGCATCCATGATTGAAAATAAAATGCAACAACAAGTTTGGGGTTCAACAGCCACACAAAAAAAAGAGGAAAAAGATATCAAGCAACGGCTTGTTGCAACACACATGTTTCATACACAAGTGGCATGATGCCTTGCGCACCTAACGCTAAGTGTGTGACTGTCACTTTGACAGAAGCTTTTAAAGGCACGAGCACTATAAACGTTTGAGGCAACAGAACATTTCACATCTAAAACAAAGCAATTTTGAATAAAAATAAAATTTCTATTTGTTCTCATTTTTGTTAGTCCATTTTAAAAAAATTAAATCCATTCTGTTTTTATATGAAAACTAATGAGACTCAGTTTTATCTCAATGTAGACATAGTGTGTTGAAAAGACTATGAGACAATGTTCTAACATACTTTTCACTTTTTGCACTAGAATTTTTTTTTGTGTTTCTTAATATACAAGACAAGAAACATCCAATTTTTTTGACTCTTATCATGGGCAAGTTGACGAAGGAAATGATTTCTAATGAAACCTTCGAATACAAATCGCCCTGTCAATCCATACCCCATCCGTTATATAAGGTTACTGCACTGTTCTGTGATTCCGTAGTATATGTTATTTCAACTCAATATGATAACTTTTTTTGCCAATCACTTTTTAATATTCCATCTTCTATTTCTAATCAGTTACCTACTCAAAATTCGATAGACGACAAGAATGTTTTAAAAAGTCTTCATGACGAAAGGTCAAAATTTGATATTTTAATAAATCAAAATAAGCTTGTAAATGCTGCATGGCATCGAACATCTTTATGCTTAGCAGTCATTACGACCCGTAAGCTTTATATTTTTTCTTCAGATAACACCAAAGAAGAAGATTTCAAGTAAACCAACTAAACGTTTGTTTTTGTGATACCTTTTTTTTTTGTGTGTGTGTAGATTTTCATGCAGAATAATGTACGATGCAGATTGCAATTTCTTATCCTTGTTTTGGTTAAAAGATCGACTGATGACAGAAATGTGCCACGATGAATGGAAAACCAATGCTTTTCAAACAAATGAATTTCGTTATTTCATTTGGAAGTGTCGTTTTACTCGATACAAAAAAAAACCTGTAAATGAACATTTTCTTCCAATACAAAAACTTTCCGGTACAGCATTTAGTCAAGATTTTTATACAATTGGTATCAATAGATCCCCTTCTTTAAGGACCTCGTGGTGTCCTCATGACACCTTCTTTTCAACTTTTGATCAGTGCGAACGCTCAGATTCGTTTTGGTGTTTTTCTTCAAAAAAAGATTCTTTTGAATCTACCTGTTTAAAACCGTTTTTTTTGCAACCTGATCCTTCTTGTCGCTTTTTAGCCCTCATGGTTCAAATTCAGATGAAAAACAAAACGTTTATCAGCCCTACAGTGCGAATTTGGGCTTTATATAACAAAAATCACTCATTTCCTGTCAAAACATATACGCCACCTATTTCTTTTCAGCATCGAAAGACAGAATTTTCTACAATGAACTCTACACAAGTAAAGAAACATTAAGAGTTAAATAGTATTTATATTTTTTTAATATAGAATTTGAAAAACAACGGAGAATTCCAAACATTCAATAATGAAAATCTTTTTCTTAAGCTTTCACAAGCGGAAAAAGATATTCTTCATTCTTGTTCTACTATAATAGACACTCCAGAGAAAGCCAATCAATCAAACAAGGGTTAGATAAGAATTCAAAAAGATTGTGTTGGAATGCATTCATAACCTTTCTTGTGTAGATAATGAATTCTCAAAAAATTTCGGTAATACAGTTTCCCTATCGTATTTGAATTTTGTACAAACTACGAAAAAATGGTTTATTCTTTTCGAAATTATCGCTACTCACAGACCCTTTTATGTTTATTTTGTAGGTTTTTCACGCTACAGTGCTATGCAACACGCTGTGAATATTAACACGTCCTGTTGTGTCACTTCTCTTTCTCACGGAGCTCCCGTTGTGGCTTTTCAGTGGCATGAATCGGGACCTTTAACAGATGGCGTTTTCATACCACGTTATGTATGTGTGGTAACGGAAAATCATTATATCACAGTTTGGTTAGAATCTTCATTTGATGTAAGAAAAGTGGTTTTTAGATTATTTCGTATCAAGTGTGTTAAATTACTTTAGTCCCCGTTATCTTTTGAAGCGGTAGCTTGTTTACCACTCAATGCCACGACACCACCTTTTCACAGTGTTTCAATGAAAGGTAGTTAATTTACCTGTGTTACTAGTAAGACGGTGATGAAACGACACTTAGACCCGTTTTCGAAAACATTGTCGAGTTGCGTACAAATGTGCTGGCTTATGTCTCATCGCGTGAATAGTACTATTCCAAATATAGGCAATCTCTTACGACTTACCAAAAAAGAGGTCATTTCTTTTGAAACATTTTTATTGTCAACAATATGTTGGATCCTACAGATATCTTCTACCTACACAAAAATTAGTGTATTGAATTCTTTATTTGATACAAGTGATGCGTATGACCGTAGAAGCGATTCTTTCACATTATCGCCAATAGAGGGTATGAAGAAAATAGGTACGAAGCATTACGGTGAAAAAGAGGTTTATTGTAGAAAAAACCTGTGTATCGCTGCATTAGAAGAAATACCATTAATACCTCATTGTCATTATGCTCATTCACTACCAAACGTTTCTTCAACCAATACAACTTTATGTTTAATTCCATGCGCCTCTATGAATCGTTCAATGGACTTCCTTTTTGTGATGCTTGGGTCAAATAATCCTCTATCAAGTCGGACGATTTCACTTGATTTCTGTATTGTCACCTATCGTCTTCATGTTTAGCTACTTGTTCACCAGGAGTGTTCGTTTACGTTTTTGAGGGTTTTAATTCTCAGCCGCAAAGTCACGTTTCTTCACGGCTTTTCTTAACTCCTGCACATCTTCCATTACCATGTCAGGTAGTGTTGTAATTCAAACAAAAAAATGTCAATCGGGACGTTTTATTTCTATAACGTTTTTTAAAGGCCTTCAGTATCATTTCCGCTAATTATGAACATGCATCTCCATTCGATCTTTCTTTTTTTGGTACGTTCATTATTTTCTTACTCTAACCATCGCTCAGCTTGACTTTTTGTTCTGACCTACTTTGCTCGATGCTTATTTTTAAAGGAAGATTTTGGTATTCTAGATGTTTCATTTTACCTTTGTTCTATGACCTTTTATTCTACATAATTTTCGTTCGAGAAACTATGCTGAAAATCATACGAGTGTTGTAAAATTCATACTTGACGAGTAGCGATGCTATTTTCATTGATTTTGTTCCTTTATAAATTCTGCATTCAACGACATGTTGTTTTGTGTCTTGATGAATATTTTTTTTTTAATTTTGCACGAATTTTATATTCTTCAGAATCCCAAGCGTTTTGTTTAAAAGGTGAATCCATTCGTTTACAGAATCCATTTTTTTTGCCCTGTTGTTCTCTTCTTGTCTTGAGCATTACTGGAGAACTTTGGTATTGCTTTATACGTCCCCAAGCAACACAAGAAAATTCTAGCAAAGTTAAAAAATTGTCAAAGTCCAATAGTTTACTGGTAAACTATAGGATTTCAGTCTATACTATTCAAAGTAAGCTCATATATATTTTCTTTAAAATTGTTTCATGATAAACCACCATAAGTAAACTGATTTTTTTTTTTTGTTTGTTTTAAATAAACCATACAGGTAATTGTTTGTCGGGAATACTTAAAGATCGTTCACTTATCTCAATGCCATTGCACTCCAATCAAAAAGAAACATGCCATCGCTTTGCCTCCATGTAAATTGTTGTTCTTTAATGTCACATTCTTTAAAGGACAATTTGTAAAAAGGGCTGCAGAGGACTCAAGACGAGTTTGCTGTATGATTGACGAACATAAGTACATTTCCTGCTTATACTTGGAGCTTCATTCTGACGGCATCGTTTCTATTGGATACATTTCTGAGGATATTAGTACAGTAAGGCACGAAAAATAGTCTACGACGTATCCAGCAAATTTGTTCATTATAGGCAAGCGCATACAAGAAAAACAATTTGAATTTAAACGACTTGACAGTAAGCTTTTCTACTGAGCCAATGTTGTTTTAAATTCCCTTTTTTTTTTAAATGAAAAAAAAGGATCAAACCAAGGATTCTGTTCAAGCCGTTCAAAATTGTCACTTTTTTGATACATTGGAATTTTCAAAAAAAAACACTCTTTTATTTTCCCCCCATTCATTAACAGCAACTCAAGAATATTTTGTTCAATCTACAAAACAAAAACTTTTTTATGAAAACATGCCTCTGCCCAAATTTTCTTATACTGTTTGGCTCCCCCTTCACATATATCCACCTATCGTTTTAGCAGTTGAAAAAGACTCAAATAGCTTGCTGTGTTTTGAGGTTAACACTAGTCATTTAAAAGACATTTTTTATTTTAGATTGCTCATTCCTTGTTTTTTCTTTTTATGTATTTTTCCTAGTTGATGATTCCTTATGCTGCTAATTCACCTTATTTCCGTTTAATTCCGTTCACTGGAAATTTTCCTTCTTCATTTGTACAAACAAATTATTTCATGCAAGGTCACCCGCAAACACCTAAAAATTTTCTTTCTTCCATACATCAAGTCCATGTGGTTCCATTACAAGAGGTGCTGATTCTTTTCTTGTCGTGATTAGAATGTGTTGCGTATTTCTTGTAAAAATCTTCCACGTTTCTCTTATGTTTGTACAGAATCGCTGTCTTATTTTTTTATTGATTCATTTAAAAACACATGAGTCTAACTTCAACACCATGGATTCATCTGAGTATCATCTTATCCTTTTCATTTGTTCTACAGTTATAAAGAATGGCATTACGGAGAGTTTATTACTTGAAAAACTTTTCGATGGATTTCTGACATGTTTGTCCTCATTACCATCGACACTTTTAAAAACCAATGTTACTCCATCCTTTCCAATTGATTCAAATCACTTGTTAGTGGTACCAAGTGTCACGATTTGGGATACGGTGATTCCCAACAACGACTCGCTTTTCACTTGTTTTGCTACGTATCCTATCTTGGATGGCTTTCCTTCCCCAGACCATATAACGCATGATCCTTATGTTGGAATTTATCAAATTCATGATTCGGTTGCGTCAGTTTTAGCTTATGCGAATTTGGAGAATTCCGAGTTTGAAACATTTCACACTGTCATGGCACTCTGTCTTTCAAAAGTAAATAAAAAGAGTCTTTCATATTTCTCATAGTCCTTGTCAAACAGGACACTTTGGTGATTTTAACAGCCCAAAGGCATCTTTTGTTTTATAATTTGCTCGAATTTCAGCCTTTTCGTCATCTCCCCAGTTCATCTATAGATCTATTGTTGCATCAAATGGGAACGTCGCTTGATGGTGATCGACTCTCAAGAAAGGATTATTACTTTATAAAATGTTCACAGACAATTAATTTAAACGACCATTTTCTTAATAGTGTTAATTTTTTATCCTTGAAATATCAAGAACCCGTTTTAAAAGAAACCCCTTCTTCATCATCTTTTCAACCTCTTTCTTTCGGGAAAAAAAAATCACTCGACAATAAAAAAAATACGCGGCTCGTAAACGAAACGTCTTCCGATTCACTTTTTCTGCACACTACTCCACATTTAGGCCGTTCAAGTTTATTAAAAATTCGCAGTTTCCATCTTACACTTCTTCTTCTCGTTTCACTTGAGTTACCACTTTCTGATGAAAAAACAGCCACTATACCTTTTATCTTTATACGCCACGTCAATCGTTTAAAGAAGAAATGGATACCGTATTATCAACTTTCTCCAAATGTAGAGAAAACAAAGTAAGTACATTCCTTAGTGTTCCTACTTTATTTTTTTTTTATTGTTTAAGAAATCCAGTTTTTCTTCCCGGTACAGTTGCCTGGAATTCTCAATATTCTCTTTCTCTTTTTATACGACCCATAGATTTCAGCCCTCATTCTAATACAAATAACGAACCTCTTCCACTTTTACATTTACAAGTTCAAGATGTCAGCGATTCCCAAATGCCTGTATATCATCCTTGTTGTTTTATTGAATATTTGAAAAATGGAAACAATTTTTGTCGTGGGCTTTTCTTTATTTTAAAAAAATTGTATTTAGCTGTATCCAAGTGGAAAACAACCTTAGAGTCTTTTTCAAAAAATGGGCGTATGCATCCATTTTTAGATCTCTCCATTGACTCCGCATGGTATTCTAATGAAAGCGAGTGTAAAAAAAAACAAGAACCTAAAGATAATTCTTTTGCTACATGTACAGCCCATACCTTTATGGAAACATCCACTGAATCAAATGCAGAATCTTTTTCAAAATATAGCCCTAGAGCACAGTTGGATTTTTCCTTGAATTCAGCATCGTTTTCAGACAAGAATGATACTTCATTCAAAATGGTAGACATTCATAATGACTCTTTAATAACATCACTCGAACATTGTACTCTAATAAAGTTCATTGAACCTACTTCCCATCAAAATTTACCTTGGCTCACGTTTGATGAAACAGTGGAATTATGTGGAGTTTTACGATTCATTCAACCACTACTTGCTACCTTTTATTCTCTACATCTGCACGATGCGAGTATTGCTCATGTTTTTAATTTAATATCTTGGTCACCAACTAATGTCCCCTCGTCTCCGCTTCAACATTCGTTTGACTTACCTCTCTGTTTTTACTTGATAGCATACTCCTTAATGCTCGTTGTAGAGCTTACGCGTGATGAAATTCTCAAAAACAATGTTTCAGGTGAACTATAATTGTACTCGATTTGTATGTATTTTCAAATGACAACAGATCAAGTTATATTGTGGAGCCCATATTCGAGGATCACTGGAACTGATGTGGCTTGGGCTACTCAATGCAATACAGATCATGTTCTGTTTGAAAGACTTTTGTCTATACGGCACTATTGGCTGTGTTATTTTAACACAAAATCTTATAATCTTTTACTGTCGTGGTCTGAAGTTCGCAAGGTGTGTTTTGAATTCTAACATTCTCACTTCTATTGGTTTTTAATTTTATTTTGTCGTTGTATTGTTTTGCTAGTCTGGAATTGCGTTTTGGTTACGTCAACCGGATAATTTAACATTTTTGGTGGAAGAACATTTATCGAAATCTTCTTATCAGCTTAACACAAGTTTAGATGAAGCATCGCTTTGGTATATAGTGTCTGGAAAGATCTCGTTACTCCGTCTTTTACATAACGCTCAAAAACCAATTAATCATCAAGTCAGTGCTGTGAAATCTTTCTTTTTAAATAAAATGCGTTTAGTGAACAAACAATTGATTTTAATTGAATTCAAACAAATTTCCTTCATTCTACAATTTTTTTTAGATAGTCAATTTTTTAATGCAAGACTTTCAAAGCCCAAAATGGAGAGCGGCAGCTAGTAAAAATGCGTATAGTTTACTACAAAAACGTCGTTATCAATTAGCCGTTGGATTTTTTATTTTGTCACAAGAATATCAAGAAGCGTTAAACGTTTGTTGTAATTATTTAAATGACCCCCAATTATGTTATTTTTTATCTAAATTATTTAAAGTTTATGTCAAGCGACAGGGCACACTCTTGTCAAATGAAAATCAAGTTATACCAACGCTCTGCCATTATGTTGTAAATAAATTCCTTTTACCTTTAGCGCGTTTTCAACATGATCGCGCTTTTGAATCCTGCCTTTTATGGCTTTCAGAGCATTACGAAGCATCTTTTATTGCAACAGCACCTTGGTGTTTTCGTCCAGAAAAAATTGATATGAATTTGACAGGTACAAATCATACGTACTATCTTTCAAATCGGCCTCAATCGCCTTCCTCCATGACCACGCCAAATCATCATGTTCTTGAAGAAAATTTGAAAAATTTTATAGAATTACGGGAATCTACGTCTTTTATTTCCAAATTAAGAAAATTCATGTTATCTCAACCACAGCTTCAAAACATTCAAAACAAGTCTTTTTTTACACAAATAGACACCGCTAGACTACTTGAACCAAATTATCGAGACAACGTCACAATGAATAGTAACGGTTTAGCGGCACTCTTAGCCCAATCTAAGAACATTTTAAAGTTAGCGGATACTGGAGAGACTTTTCTTTACTTGTTGGATCATTTTCAACCGTTTGAATTGCTATCCAACATGAAATCGTTTTTACAAACTAGCTTTGAAACCACCCTGTCTCCCTCCATTTCGACTATATACTTATTTCAATGTGCGTACTTTTTCTTATCTTTTTTAAGTACTCAGCTTCCGTACATTACCAATCAACAACAGTTTCAAAGTATCATGCATATTTTATCCAGTCTTCAAATTTCTCCATCTTCCGACAAACTAACAAATCCGTTTTTTGGGGGCTTATGGAATACTTTCTGGTCCTCTTCTCATATTAATATTCTTTCTGCTCCTTTTTTAATGGAATTTTGCCATTTTTACAATAAGCCTTTTTTGCATCAAAGGCTCGCCACTGTCTCCAGTGAATTCAGTCCTCAAGTTATCACGAAGACACAATCTCCCACAACGTTTCAGCCTTCTTCTTCTTGCTTTTCTTGGCATGATACCATGTGTGAGTTTACTTCACCCCAAGTTTTCTGTATGATTCACTGCTCAATACAGCAATTTCGCACTATTCAGAAAGTAGCCCATTCGACCGATTCTCAACTTTTGTTAGGACAGTGCTTGAACCTTTTAAATACTGGTTTTAAACTCGTAACAGCCGTTCACACAAAAGATTTTCAGGCCAATATATTTTTGTGCTTGATACTTAAGCAGTGTCTCCTAATTTTCACTCCTATTCTTTTAAAAACGCTTACATATCAACTTGTTTTTTTTCAACTACTCCAAACGCTAACATGTATTGCACTGGTCTTTGATATCCTTTGTTTGTCTTCTCAGTTGTGCAAAGGGCAAGATATTGATAGCATATCTGGAAACTCGAATGAACACTATGAATGCGTGATCATAGAGCGTTTGTACAATATTTTAAGCAGTTTACTCTGCTATGTTGAAATGGATGGTACTTTGGAATATAAAGTCAAGAGATTAATTCATTTGCAGCAACAACTTTGGGGAAATATGGAATTAACGACTTCCCAAGGCTCCTCTTTGACACACCACACTACAGTTTCAAAGGATACTAAAGTGGATTTTCCGCTTACTGAACGTTTTTTAAATTTTGAAACGGTGATTCAAAACTTGCTGATAAAAGCAAAGCCTTTAAGTGAAATTCGATACAATATCCTTCGCCGTGTTCTTTTCTCTTGCATACAATACGGTATTTGGGAACGTCTCATTCATGTTTTTATAAAACAGTTTCAAACTGTGAACTTTCATACCACGACGATTGATGACAGCTCTACGACGTTGGCTTTATTAACACTAGTACAAAAATCGTTCAAGGTTCTTTTAACTGTTTTATTTTCATGGATAAGTCAATGTCAGCTCCACTCCATTCCTGAAGCTTTAGTACAAACATATATACAAATACAAATTGCCACATCAGTGTATTTTCCTTACTTAAGTTGCATTCTTTTAAGTGGAGACTCGAAAAAAGTTTCTTTTTTTTGTTGTCGTTTAGCTCGTTATCTAGGCAAGTGGTGCGACAAGACAACTACACTGTTTCTTCATTTATGGCAAGGGGTCAATGCGACAGAACGTTTACGCTTTTTGTTGACTCTTGGTCCTATCGAGTGTGTTCCTCAGGCTTTGTTGTGTGCTCCTTTAGGTGGGTTTGAATACCCAACAGACCGTGTTGTTTTTTCAAGTGCTCCACAGCCTTCATTAGCCTTTACTATGGACCGCACTTCAAGACTTTCTCATTTTCAGGTATATCCCATGCTCATGTGCGCACATAACGCAAATCCTCTACCTCAACTATTGGATTTTTATACCGGATCCAACGAAGTGAATGGTGTGATCTGGAATTCGAGTTCACTCTATTTGTGCGTTTCCACAATTCATAATGTTTATCAAATCAATCTTGTTGAATCCCTTTTACGAGAACCAAGTCAGACCTCCCTTGACTCTGACATGGACTGGAATGACACATTCATGAAAGATCCCAGCATGGATTGTTTTTCTCAATGGGTACAAAAGTTATACCACGAGTACGTTGCTTCGGAAATTCAATTAAAAACCCCATTTTATCATAACTGTTGTATCACAAATGAAAATTTAAACACGTTCGCACATAATATTATGCTATTTTTTTATTTTCTCTTTCCAAGTATGTGTCTAACAAACATACGTTTGTCACATCCAAAAAATCATTCACGTAAGCTGACAACTTTTTGAATTCAACGTCTTTGATATTCTATTGAACATTTATTTTTTTTTTAAAAATAGGTATAATGAGTGCACTTGTGCAGTCGAAAAATGATGAATTTTCATCTAAAGACACAGACAAAACACAATTGCAAAAGGTTAGAAAACCTCCAAGTGTTGTTCCTCATTGGATAAATGAATTAAGCCAATTGGAAAGAATGCCGTCGTATGATTTGGAAAAGATATCCAGCACGATTCCCTTTCACTATTTGTTTTTACTTAAAGGATTGTTAATTCCGTTGACAACTTTCGCTTTTTCAAAACCATTAAAACTGCAATCTCAAACTGAAACAACTGACATCCTGACACCTCAAAGCGATACCGAAATTTCTTATAAGGATAAACAAAACTTAGACCGTGAAAATTTGACGAATGATTTTATGACATTTCCCTTTTCAATTCAAAACAATTTAACCTCATCTTTTCATGAAACTATTAGCCAAGGAAACTCTTTTCTTCAATTGCTGACTCGACAACATGCAGACTTTTTGAAACATCAAATAGACATTCTGAAGTCGTGTTTTTTTAAAATTTCAAAAGTATACAAATCAAAAAATACGTCTCAAGCAACCAATTTACAATCTTTTTCCTTGGAAACAAGTTCTCTGTCACATCTTCACTCTCATCCTTTCTTACCACTGTATATTGGAGCTATCACAGAATCTCATGTATCTTATACCCCCGTAGGTACACCCGTCATCATCTTGGCTCAGTTTGGATCGTTAACAAGCGAAATATTAGGTGTTCTGATGCTCCCAATTAAAAAGCTAATCAAATCAACCAAACAAGTGACAACAAATTCAATCCATTTAGAAGAGAACGACGTCACACAAAAACTGTCAAATCAAACTGGTAAGTTTTATATTAATTAAAATTTGCAATTTTCCTAGAATTTCAATGTAATGTCAACCTGTTTTTTTTTTTATTTCGCTAACAACAATTTTTTTTTTAAATTGTCCTTTTTTCAGACAGTTCCTTATTATTAACGTATCAAAAAGCGGGAGCAATTGAATCACTTAAGTGGAATGACACCGGAACGCGAATTATATCCAGTCACGCTAATGGATGGGCTTGTATATGGAAATTTCCTTTATCCCATATTGATCGGGTTGACAAATTCACTTCAGATGTGGATGAAGAAATGTCTTCCACCCTACACTCCACTTCTGTTTGTACCAAACTCAATTCCAATAACAAATCACTTTTATCTAGATCCCCAGCACACTTTCCTTCCTTCGTTTTCAAACCTCATACAAGTTACTGCTTTCTAGCTCGGTTTCTCTATACAGGAGATTCACATAATGAGCATCTTCTGGTGACATCTGGTTTGGGCATGGAACCTACCTTAGTTGTTGAAATTCACCCGAAGAAATCTTCTACAACGATATTTTTTGAACCAAATATGGGGATCTTATGTATATGGGATATAAGAAATAATGAATTACTTCAGTTTCCTCAGCTTTTACAATATGATGCTTCTTTTAGTATCAACAATTATGCCACTGATAT
This sequence comes from Hylaeus volcanicus, assembly GCF_026283585.1. Lineage (NCBI taxonomy): Eukaryota > Metazoa > Arthropoda > Insecta > Hymenoptera > Colletidae > Hylaeus > Hylaeus volcanicus. Next base: position 2,636,584 of record NW_026533172.1, read on the forward strand.
AGCCGTTTGGCATGCTAAACAATTACTCATTTATAGTGATCGCCATGGTTATGTCCGAATAATGAACTTGAAACAACGTGAACTCAATAATATATTATATTTAATCCATCCACCTACTGTTTATTCTATCTATAAAAAAATGTGTTTAGCAAACTCGAATAACAATCTTTCTTCAAATTGGCAATTAGAGAAACTTTTTCTTAACTCAGACAAGGATTTAGTAAAATCAAAACGAATAGAGGAATATGTTGGAAAAGACTCCGCTTCTCCTAAAGCTCTTAAAAAAGAAATTGTCAAAATTTTTTTATTAACAAAAACCCAACGCTTAGTCGCTTGTTACGAAGATAGTCTGGTCAGTAATGAACATATGTAGAAGTATCTTTAAATTATAATACGAAACGTTATTTTTTAGATTCGCGTGTGGGATATAAGTTCTTTAGAACAAAACAACTTAATCAATGTATTTCAAAATACTCAACAAAATATTTATAATTACCCTCTGGACCCTCACGACAAAACAACAAAATCCATTCGAATGTTTTATCCATCCACTGGATGCCCCCCACTCTTATGGGAAGCTACTAAATTGTTACACATACCTGATCCTTCCAAAAATTCTTTAATATCTTCGTTCATGGGAGCTGTCATCAATATAACACCTACTAAGACTCCTTTCCCCGCCTTACTTGACGCTTATATGCCTAGTCCTTATCATCTTGTTACTCTTGGGACGGATGGTACTGTTGCAATGACTCGTCTTTAAAAATTAATTGCTTGATTCTTTTCATTCTGCATATTTGCACTGACAATGTTATTTTTACGGCAACACGTTAACAAAAAAATGCAAAACTACAGGGTGCCATATTTATTAAACACATCAGAAATATATGATACAAAACAAATACTAATCTTTTTTCTATTGTATTTTTTTCTCACATACGCAGAGTGTATCGAAACACTCCTCTCGTTCAGTGCGCCGATGTTGTCTACTTGTTGATACAGATTTCATCTTAAAAATATCTGACTGTTTGAAAGTCGCATAATAACCATCCAACAAATTACCAACCATTTGTTTAATGTTAAAAAATAGAATTTTTTATATTTTTGTTTCATGAATAACGTTTCAGTACAATTATTTTGTTCTAAATAACTTACAAAAAAAGGAATGAAACAATACAAGAAAATATTCACATCATTTTAGTCCACGACATTTGACGTGGACAATCTTTTTTAGCACCGTGCTATTTTAAAAAAAAAAATTATAAACAATTAAAGAGAAATGTAACGGAAGTAAGAAATTGTAAGGATTACATATAAAAAACTTATAATAGTTTTCACGTTAAATTTAAATATGTACATTGCCGTTAAAAAATTCGTGAGACGAGGTAGTAAACGTAGACTGGTAAACAGAGGGTTGCTATGATTACTGCCACCACGCGAAATTGTCAGTCATTTAACAAAGTCCTTTGTTTTAATTTTAACCAATTTTCTTTGAGTCGATTGCTCTTTCAAGTAATGACGGATTTGATGCTAATTTTCGTAAAACTGCTTATGATTCTTTTTACAATAAATGTTCTCTTACGATTCCTCAAGTGTCAAACAAACAAGTAATAACCGACATTAGTACTTCAACGCACTCCAAACACTTTTCCATCCTATTAAGCCTACTACACTTTACAACATTACCAAATCAGAAATTCATGGGTCATTCACGTGACACAGTATGCTACTCAGAAAATGAAATACTATATGCAGTATCATTTAAAATAAGAAAAAAAAACATATTGCAAAATGATCATCATTCTACCCTCAAATCCGATCTTTGGCTCGACTTCGAAATTTCGAAATGCTCAACAACAAGTCGATATTGTTGTTTTATATGGAAATTCGAAAGTGGGTATACACATCATACTACTGATGCATCCAACCATAGTAACCAGCTTGATGACTCTTACTAAATTAACAGTTTGTAGATTATCTTTAATTTTCTGAAAACAATGTCAAATTTTGGTTTGTCTAAAAGTTTTTAAAAAATTTTGTTACTTGACAGGAGTTTCTTGATCATTAATTCTAAATAAGAAAAAAAATTCATTTCGCTTAAGCATAATTTTTTTTTGTTAGATAACAAAAGCATGCTTTAACCGAATACAAATAAAATTTTGTTAATTTGATATTTTCTTTTTTCCAAATATCCGACCACTCGACAACGAAGCAACCATTCTACAAAACCGTACAATTTCATTTCATTTAGCACTCAGTGTTGAAATTTGACATTGTATCTTAATATATAAATCCTTTTCTTAATTTTATCCATTCATTATAATTTACAAATGCCTGAACCTTTAAGCATAATGACGAAAAATGCCAAGGAGTTTTTTATTTGCTTTATATTTTCTAAAGAAAAAATATTATTATTACAAAGAAATATTAAATAGTAGGATTCGCCTTCTCATCATTTTTTTTGGTAGTTCTAAAGAAACACTGTCGCACAAAAAAAATAAATTCAGTTACCTCACTTACTCTACTGCCCAAAGCATATTCGAATACTTTATTGTTACAGATATCCGCCTGGCATGCGTCTTTCGAGAAATTTGAGAAACATCTGCTAATTTTTTCTTAAGTTTCCAAGTTTGTATGCTTAGACACAACGAGCTACGTGTGGGAACCATAAGTGATTCTACATGAAAGGAACGGTAACAATAAAACGCGTTTTACTACTACACTGTAGGTAAGCATCAACAAAAAAGTAAATATGTTTTGCTTTTACATACTCATAGATTAGCTATCAAAAATTCGAAAACCTGATGAAAAGAAAAAATTTTTGATGACGAAGGAACTGTCATCAATGGGTTTATTTTAAAAAATAAACGGAAATAAACTGGTTATCATTTTTATTTGAATACACGCAGTTTGTTCAACTCTTTAGAATTCAAGGACTAATGTACTGATTTTTTTTGAGTTGCTGAGTGTTATGAACTCATTGAAATACATAATAAAACGGGTAAAAACTCTAACGGTATGTTAAAAAAAAAGTGGTTGAAAAAAACACTGTAGCATAAAAAAATACGTTAGTATAAATCATCGTTTCTACACATTCATCTTTTGTATAAATGACACGAGCTTATCTTGGTTTTAAATATTATTGAAAACTCAAGATGAGCATGTGGCCCCGTGTATTCTACTCAATAAGTTCAACATGAAAAGACTAGATTTTTTGTTTTTTTTAATAAAAGAGAATTCCTTTAGAAATCTTTTTTTAACAAAATTTTAAAGCAATCGAAATTTAATAATTGTTGAATTATGGCCAAATTTTTTTCTAAACCAAAAGTATTTTTGAACTACAAAACATTTGTGATTCAAGTCATAGCGTTGTTTATCGCTTTGTTTTCATTATTCTCTAATGAGTGGCTTGCAGTTAAGGAGTGTTTGTAAAATTTTTAATATAGAAATTAGTTTTCTTTTGAATAATGTCATTATTTGTTTCTGGTGGTAAATTATTTCATAGAATAGTAGCCCGGTTATTTTTCATCCTTACAGCCGTTCTTGGGGGCTTTTTAGAGTCATAGGTCGCACTATACGAACCCACAATTCCCAATGGAGCACGGCTTGTTTAACTGTTCATAAATTTTCTCTAGGAGGCTGTACAACACCTTTGTGTAAATGGTACTCTCAGAAATGTTCAGCGTTCCGAATCATATCAATTGTATCTCATGTGGTAATACAAACAAATCGTTTACTCACGCATTGTTGGAATGTTGAAAAGTTGATTTTCTATATGTATGAACTATGTTGTTCTTTAAATTATGTAGACTGCAGGTTTGGTTGCCGCATCAATTTTTGCAACTTTTTTATCGATGGTGTTTTCTTTGAGGAAATCCATTAAAGTTGTTCGTTTTTCTCTGGTAGTTATATTATTCATGTAACGCATTATCTCATTGCTTTTTCCACTGTTACCTTTTCTAATTGAATGAAAAAAATAATAAAGGGGTTTGCGATCGTTGGATTTATACTTATTATTGCTAGCATCGTACTGTATACTTTTGGTATGGAACAAGCATTTCAATTGATTAATGCCGTCGGTTATTATCCTGTTCCCCAACCCGCTGTATCTTATATTTTTGCGTGTGGTACATACATCCACAAACATGGAGGGAAAATGTTTATTAAAATTATTATAATTATTGTTTTTTAGTCTATTCCTTGCTTACGTTAATTAGTGTTATACTACATGGTCTGACGATTCGTCAATTATCTAGAGAAATGACATATATACAGCAGGCGGTAGGTTGTGAATGTTTAAAAGAATTGTAGATTTTTAAAATTTTCTTTATATTTTTAGAAAACTGAGGCAACAAAAATTAGAGAAGAGTATGGGATATAAGGTATTTTTAGAATTTAGGTAGTGTTTGTGAAAAATGTCTCTTCTTTTAACGGTTACATATTTCCACAAAACTTTACCACTACTATGTGTCGTCGTTTGACACTTTTAAAAAATAGTTACCCGTTAGTCGGTTAATTTTTCTAGATTTAGCTTTAACTTCAAAAGAATTTTTTCTTATTTGCTTATTCACGCTTTAAACCAATTTCGCTTTTTTTAATCAAATTTCTTTAAACTTTTCTGTATTTTAACTGATAATATCAATAATAATAATAATAAAGCAAACAGTTGACGGAATTTATTTTTTTTAGCCTATTTATAAATTAAAGAAAGAAACAAATTTTTTCATTTACACACAAGCCTTCTTATTTCATTCAAGATTAATAGCATGTACCATCTACCATTCATATAAGGTTTTTTTTATAAAAAATTAATAACCATTACATAAAGTAATAATGTTGTAGATAGTTATTTATCAAACCAAACTTCCTGTGGAATATGAAAGGAAACATCAATTAAAGAAAAGAGAAATTTTATAAAAATAATGCAGCAAGGGAAAAAAGGAACCCTGTAAAATAAAGTTTGACATAAGTTTTTTGACACAGTTAAAATAAAAAATTAATTACAATTTACAAATCATAAGATGCAAATTTTGAAGGTATTTTGTCTTAAATTTGAACCTTAATCTTTCTTTGCATTGCTAGATTAGAGGGTTACGTTACCTCTTAAATAAAAACTAGGTTACGACAAAAATTTTCGTTTTTTAATTAAAACTTGGTGTTATTATTTTTTTTTCGTTGATAACGACAAAACAGACCCTCAAATTTTATGACAAGAGTAGAGAAAAATATTCTAACAAGAAAGAACATTTATAGGTAATAAGAAATAAATATGCAAAATTTTAAAGGGGTAAACTGCAATAACGGATGGACGGTAGTAAATTTTGAGAGTAACAAAGTGATGTCAACACATTAAAAATAAACATGTTTTTTTCTATAAAAATAAATACAAAACTTTAAAAAAAAATTAAGCACTCATTTAGTAAACGGAAGCTTTAAGCACTCGAAAAGTCTCCTCGACAGACGGATCCAAAGGTTTTTGAGTGACAACTGCTTTGCAAATCAGCTTTGCTGTTTCCTCATCAAATAAGGTTGAAATATAAAGAATAAAATGAAAATCAGCATATATTTCATTTGGAGTCGTTGTAGGTTTACTAAGATGTGCCTGCCAATTGTTTATTTTTTTCTTGAAAAATCAACGAAATCTTACAATAACGTCTGGAGGGTTGTAGGGGTCATTACGGTTTTCGACAGAAAAAGACCAAGACGAGAACATACTTTTAAGCTATAGTGGAATCATTCATAAAAATTGCGTGATTAAAATATGCATTTGTACTTGTTTTGGTGCAGAGTCATTTACACGAACGACAAACCAATGTGGGTCTATGGTTGTGACAATTTTGCCACCCTCCAAAATTTGCGGTAAAAGCATATTCTAATAGAGAAATTATTTTTTTACACCAATTATTTATTGCAAAATAAAAAAAATGAAACGTTAGCTAATAGGTTACCGGTGGTGCTGGTTTAATAAGCAGCCTTGTACTGTTTTCCATGGTTGTAATTAAATTGTCTCGTACTAAAGCTAATCCCTGTAAGAAAACGAGTCAAGGTGGGGATTTTAAAAAAACTCCTACTAAATCGGAAATAATAAACGCGTTAGTTTGAAAGGAATTGTTTTCCATATCCGGAGAAATTGTAACGGAAACAAAAGGGGCAACCGGATAACCCGTATAATGTTTAGGAGCGTCCTTTAAATAATCTAATTGGAACCTGGTTCAATTGAAATACAAGAAAATAAGTATATAAAGATAGTAATATCCGTATAACATACCTTGCAGCTCGTATAAGATCCTCTGGTGAAAAAAGATCCTCCCTGGGTAAATGAGTAAAAATGAATCCAACGCATTCAATTTGAAGAGCGTTGGCTATACGATCAACGACATGCTTTTGAGGATCTTCTAGTAGAAATATTTCACCATTTTTATCGACCTTTAACAAAACGTATGGACAAGAATACTGATTGGCAGAATTTTAGTGAAACCTGTGGTGGTTCGTAAATCGCTTCTACGACAACGCGAATACCCATTGGGTAATGAGGATCATCAATAAAGAAGCCGTATAAAAACCCTAAAAATGTTTCTCATTACGCATTGTACCAGTCTTTTTAACAAGCAATGCATTGAAGGGTACCTGCACGTTGTTCTTCCATATTATGCTCTCTTCCCCAGTAGTTAACAAATTGATTCATTTCTTGAACATTGCGAAATTCTATATGATCAACACATCGATAAGACTGATGCTTTAATGTAGCGGATGTAGGAATCTGTTACACCACCATCGTTCATACATTTTATTGTCTACTTGAAATTTCAAATAAACTCGTTTTTTAATTAATGCGAATTCTTTTTTTCCACTTACTGTTGTTGCCGTTCCTCTTACAAGAGGTTGCGGCTTAAAAACTCGCGATAAAGGAAGATCCAATGTATTGTACCCAGAACAGCTTAAGTAGTGGTCAAAAGAAACAAAATGTGGCTTTGAAGTTGATTCTTTAACAGAATCCTCTGGGTTTTGAGTGACTTGTACTTTTGAAAGTTCTGAAGATTCGCTTTCTTTCAAATTATTGTCATCTTTTATAAAAGTAAAGTTTTTGTTCACATTTTCTCGTTTATGACATATTTTACCTGGTAATTCACTGTTGTCGTTTCCTATGAGACGAGTATACAACGTCTGTCCGTTGGTAACATATTTCTCAATGGAAACATTGGAAGTGCACGGCAGTTCCTGAAAAAGTAAATGAATGCTAATGTGAAAGTGCGATGAAAATAAATTTTTCACTTTTTCATATTTGGAATCTAAGAAAATACAAAGAACTTGTTTGCTAGACAGGTTACATCTTTCTTCTACTTTTCTTTTAAAATCAATACAAGAGAGTGTTTGGTCGACATCTAAACGATAGAGCCCATCCTCTGTAAATATTCGGATTGTTAACAAATTTTTTGTCATTTTATACTACCCATTCGTCCATTCATTCACCTTTTACTGTTTTGCTGAACCGCACATCCTTATATGCAACCACAGACTATCTGCAACATAAATTCTGTCTCTTTATGATGATATGACTAATCTAATTTTTAATGCAAATATAATTTGCCTTTAATAAAAATATTACTAATAATTTTCTTTAAAAGACAAAAGGAAGGCGTAACATAACGTAAATGGTATTTTGTCATTTACTTTACAAGCGTTGATCAATCATTGTTTTCCGAATAATCGTCAAGCTGTTTGTTTATTTTTAAAAACGTACAAAAATATTAAGATACTTGAGCCCTTTGTATTAAAATTTTATTTCGAAACGTAACTTAAATCTGTGTTCATCTGTTAATTTTTTCTAAACAATTATTTTGTTTCAATATGGAACTTAAATAACTATAGAACACCGTAACAAAAGGCTAAATAAGGATAAATAACGATTGCTTACAGAAGGTTATTTTTACAGTAAGCTAGCCTTACGCATAACTATATGAATAAGCCCCCTTGGTAGTGATCCTATTTTGTCACAATTAAACCAAAACTACTAAGAAATGGAAAGAAAAATGTTCAATGAACTAATAAAAAACATTATCGTTTGTTCTCTGCTAATAATCGACAATGTACTTTTCAGGTATTGTATGCCTTGGAATTCCGTTCAAAATAACATACTTTAGAGCATAGTTCGCCAATGGTGTTAATTGTTTTAAAAAAAAAATTTCAAAGTTTACACGATAGACTACTTTTTTACCAACAACCTTCATTAAGTACAACTTTTATTGGAGACTCACATGTTCTCTACAGCTTTTGACGTCCGTCTGTAAAGCCCCAAAGACATGTGAATATCTGTTACTTCAATAATCTGTCTTAGATAATATGGACTGTTTTTTTCTTGTAACAAAAGACGCCACAGGAAAACACTTGTTTTTTTATATTAAGAATCCTTGTTAATAATTATTGAGATATTTATATAAAAGGTTTTTCTATACTAACATTAAAAAAGTTAGGTACTGTTTGGCACCCTTAAATTTTGTGTGTCTTGAGTTTTTAAGGTCAAATGATCTTGTATCGCCCAGCTACTGATATTATCCCAAATGACGACATCATGCTGTGTTTTGGGGGTAGTAGGAGGTACATTTTCTTCCAGAGGAACAAAGGGAATTAAAACAGTCTTGAAAAGCATCCATCAAAATTAAAAAAACAAATCATCTTGAGTACGTACTTGCACCAACCAATCACCGCATAAAGGGCATTCGTTGGCTAAAAAACTGTCAACACGCCTAAAAGAAATTTTTTTTAATTTAAATTAGTACAATTTAATTCATTGACACTACTCTTGTGCATCACGAAGCTTGGATGGATCCACTTGATGAATATTTATTGTCAAATCCCTATTGACACTCGGTTTGTCGATTGTTTCAGTTTTTTTTTGAACGCTTTCCGCAAGTTGCATGCGAGCGTGATTTAAAGATAAGAGAGCATGCTGGTATTCTTCCGATACCTTGATAAATCATTATAAAGTTTCAAAAATATGCGAATTTATGAAATTACCTTTGAAGTCATAAGCGGAAATTTTAATTGATGGGCACAGACAGAATGAAGAACGTGTGTACAGGGGAAGACGTAAAAGAGATCACACATTGCGGGTAGCTGGCAGGCAAAGCAAAGGGTTTTTTTTGTTAAAAACGTTTCCAGCGGACTGAGCCACATGACAATTCATAAAATGAAATACAAAAAATAGAAATAAATTATTACCGATTTTTCTGTTTTTGAAAAGAATTTTTTAGAGATTGAATTGCTTTTTGTGTTTTTTGAATTGAAACTTGTTTTTCTCGGATACGTTTTTCACATAAATCAAACTCTTTAAAGAGAGAATCCTTATAAGCAGCTATAGTAGAAGCATCCGAAAAGCATTCTAAATAACTATAAAGATCAAAACTGTCGTTAGCTTTGTTAACAAGTTCAAAATGTTGAGGACCATTCACTGTAGATAACTGGAGATGTGCGCATATTTCGAACAATCAAATAATGAAGTTGGACATTTCATTTAACAAATAGTTCGTACAGATGTCTTTAAAATTTTTTTAAATAAACGTTTTTTCAAAGGCAAAAACCATGGATCCTTTATAGAATTGACAACATAGGTGGCAATGTCAACTTTCTTTATTGCCAAAGCGACGCTCACAGCATTCTAATAAAGCACGAAAGAAACAAATTATTTAGTCAACGTTTTGTAGCATGGTTTTTTTGTGCCTAGCACTGTCAAAACAACCTACAGAATACATTTGCATTGCTGTCATTAGAGAAATAACAGCCTCAATTTTATTCTTCTCTACGCAAAAACGTAAACTAAAAGGGAAGTCAAATTGTATGTTCTCATGATTGACCTTGGAAGCAAAACACACACTATCACTTTTTTTTCACACCTTGATTAAACCTTAGTAAACAAAACACAAATCTTCTTACTGAAACAGCTAGCGTTACGCGAGTCATAAAATTGATGATTTCTTTTTCAGTGTCGCACGGCAAACAAGTTAACAAGGCAAGTTGTAAATTCTGAAATCCAGTGACACCACTCCAATGCGAGGAATGAGCGTGGTTGACTAACATATATTAAATTAAAAAAAATTGTTTAGGCGACATAAAAAAGAATCCATACTATGAAAATGATTGATTTTTGCATTAAATTGGTCTTTTTCATAACAATGTTCCAGCTTGAGTAATCGGCCAAAACTTTGAACCACTCTTAATGCTTCATTTACATGAATCGTTGTGTACTAAGAAAATACCATTATCGCAACAAAAAACTCAAGAAATTTATTAAATGTTATTTTTTTTATAAAACAAAAATAAGAAACACACCTGGTATGATTTTCGATTCACTGCTCCAAGAAATATTGGTAAGAAAATCGATAAAAACTCCGCATGGTTTGTAAGTCTTTTTTGCAAACAGTCATAAAAAGAGTTTCTTGTTGTCCTAAATGGTTCATCATTACAAAGAAAAGAAGAGAAGAGTGACGGTTCTCTGAGAAATAGTATGGGACCATATTTTCCAATAAGATAAATTTGCTGATCCATTAAAGATTCACGGTTGGAATTACTACAAAGACCTTGATCCAATTTACTCGTGCCAACTGATAAATCCTTTGCTAAATGGGCTAAAGTTAAAACAAATGTTTTACTAAAGTTACGCGAAATACGAAAAAAAAAAAACGCACTTAAAGCAGATTTGTAATTATCCTGAAAAATATATTCCACGACTTGCATCTCACGATTTCCTGTTAAAGTTGACCACGTTATTTTTTCAATAGCTCGACCAAGATATTCGCACATTGCCAGAATAATATAACCTCCCTGTGCGTACTTTAATATTTTGAATTAAAAACAAAAATACCTTTAATAAACTACAGTTATCATTAAGAGTTTCAAGAACACGATTGGTATGATGCAAAAGGCTTTTTCGATACGCTATGCTTTGAGTCAAAAAAGTTGGAATCCGTTTATGATTTTGTACGTTGAGGGAATTCCAAGTTTTGCTTATAAAGTGGGGTGAATCAGTTTCATTTCTATTGTAACAATTTTTTTTTTTGTTTAGAGGTTCTTAAAAACATACTGTAAAACGTTGTTTTTCTGGTATTGCTTTATTCTTTCAATGTCCAATTCCAATTGATTGATATTATGAATCAACTCCATTAATTCCCATACTTGCGTCGTGACAAGATATCGTGTTTCAAGAACCTTAGAAATTTGTTTTTGGTTGTTCGAAGAATTCGAATGTAAAAGAGTTTTTTTTTTATAAAATTTCCTCAGGGTGGACGCCAGTGTCATTACAATAGTGCAAATGACGTGGGGATCTGGTTTGTATTTCAACACTCTAAGAATAAAATCTTCCAATGATTTTCTGGAATATAGCGTGATCTATATACGCACAATAAAAAGTTTTTGCTTTTACAAACAACATTAGAAGCGCATTAATACACTAAACCTCTGTAGCCCGTTTCCACTTTTGTTCTCGGAGTAATGCTTTCAAGTACATAGTGTAAACTATCTCAAAATCAGCAAGGGAGTCTGGCGGATATTTAAAAGCCGAGCCAATATCTTCACAAAGCATATAATGCAACCAAACAGTATTTGTTTCACGTTGAGGAACAAGTTCATAAAGATAACGTTCCGTTAATAAGTAGGTAGTATCTGAAATAAGCAATACTGTGATACCCATACTTTTTGTCTTTCTCGCGATGACCTGACATAAGATTGGGTATCAATGTTAATATTTTACCATACTGAACTAACGGAAACGGAATATACTGTACCTAAAAAAAATCGTTTATTATCTAGTCATTTTCAAAGCATTAAATTAACTTGAAGATATGTTAAACGAGAAACCACAATTAAATAGGTTTCAAACAATAACAAAAGATGATATTTGGTTATCGCAAAACCAACACAGGCCTGTGACGATGTTTCAAATGTCCATGTCGCGTTTTTATGTGAACTGCCCATATTTTGAATAGAGTTATTTTGCAATTTAAACTCGGTATGTTTTTTTTTTTTCACAAAAAATTTTCTTGCTGACTTTTCAATGTTTATAATATTTTTTTTTTTTAAATAAATGAAAGGAAGAAATACTGGGCATGCCATTCTGTAATTTGAAATAGCGTTGACCATGACCTTACACGGATGAGATATGGGGTCACTTGATTGGATATCACACTTCTCCTCCACTAGCCGTACTTCTTTTGAAATCACAGGAATTAACTTTGTAACCATGACACCTGATCTTTACCGAGAACGCCGATTGAGTAGGAAAAAAAATTACATAAATTTTGCACATTAAGGTAAGGATTGAGAAACTAGTTCAATTTTACAAACCTCTTAGAATGAATCTTACTTTAATAACATCCACACGACAACAGAGTCATGATTGGAGTAAGGGACGACTTCTTGGCGACCCTGACCACAACAAGACAGCGTATTTTGAAGGACTAAAAAACACAAAATCCTTCACTCAAACAATATACATACAAAAACATTGACTGGTGTTGATGCCATTCTACTCTCAACAAGTGTCTTTGGATTCAGACTATCTGTTACTCTTATCCATATATTCGACATGCCTCTTAATTTGGGAGCCTCATAAATGATATAATTATCCAGTTCTGGTAAGCAATTATCTTGTTCCCACACCCGACCTACAAAAAATAATAAAATATTTCTCTTCGTCTTAAACCATATACAGGATTAGGTTCTTAATTTATATTCACTTACGCAAAAGAACTTTTGATAAGACTCCAAGATCCCGTGATAGAAATGCACTGTCATTAGCCTTGGTATTGCCACAAACGCGAGCAAAAATTTGCTTCACTTCACCATATCCAGAAAACTTTAATAATTGACCATTGGAAGCAATGAAAATACAATGAAAAAGAAGACTATTTGTTTTTAAAGTCTCGTTATTTTTTTCTTCCACAGTATCAACATTTCGGATATTTGTAAAGCAAAGTGCATCGTTCTCTTCCCTAGAAACGTTTTGAAATACGCTTCTTGTTAACAATTGTACACAATCGATTCGTACACCTGGGTAAAAAGGTAAAAGTAATTGAACAACACAGCCTTTTCCTTTGTGTATTAAAGCACTATATAATGCACCATCCTCAGTCCCTAGACAAAACGTTATGTCAGTTGAACTTGTTCAACATGTTTGCTCTTCTTACCCAAAAGAACTTCAATTGCTGCATTATCTTTCATGTAACCATTTTCCACCCAGGCAGCACAGCTAATCATCACTGTTTTAAGCGACGGTAACACTTCACATGCCGCACTTTGAACAACCACAAGCCTAGACATTTTTACCATTGAATATGACACTAGAAATTTTTTATTAAATATTACCCGGTATCCCCAGTACTGAAACATACAAGGCCGTATAGGCCAGACGGACTTAACATGACTTTTTTAATAGATGCTTTTTCTATGTTTTAAAAAAAAAAAACATTTGAGTGTATTAAATTGAGATAAAGAGAGAGAAGGAATTAAAAAAATAACTACATCTTCAAATTTCAAAATGTCATACCATAAAAGCTTAGGGACGAAGAAACTACTGTGAATTTTTGAGTTCCACACGTATAAGTCATAAGTTTTCCAGAGCTTAGGCCAAGCAAACCGTGATTCCCCGCGAAATCGGCGCACGTCACGTGGACCTTGGCATCAGGTGTCTGAGTGACAAAGAGTTTAAAAATTACAACTTTGCTAGTTCCATTACATTTATTAATGTTGGTGTGAAATAAGGGCACATATCGAGATCCTGCGTTTCAACTACGTCATGCTGAGTGAAAGATTTCCATAGGAATTGGTCATGGTAACAAATCGGATCGATTGTTACGGACACCATCCTTTCAATATCTTATTTAGTTCTTCTATATCCAAGCTTTATAAAAAATTTTTGATGAAAATATTCTATATTTTAAGAAGTCAACATTTTTATTTGACACGTTAAAGTTGGCGTCTCCTTATATAATAAATGTTTTGTCAAAAAGAAATAACAAACGAATTATTTATTAGAGTAACTTTCAAGAGAAAAAGATTATCTAAGAATTAGCCTGATAATATGAATGAAGACATGAAATGTTTCTAGGCAGCCTTCTTTACGCGAAAGAACACAGATTATGAGCATTATATACAAAACATTTTAAATTCATTTTGGATTATCTAAATTGACCGAAACAATATAAAACTTAATGACACATTTTTTTTTTTAATGTACGTTTCTTATTGTAGTGAAACACTTTTCTTGTTCTCAAATTTTAGGTCATTTGAATCGTTTTATAAGAACATGTAACCTGATTGCATACGTCATTCGATGGAGTTGTCCAGTAATAAAATAATTTTAAACAATAATTAAGCTATTGCATCAAATTTTTTTTAATTTTCCGTTTCTCGCTTTAACATTGATATAAAAATTTGTACAATGAAAAAAACATTTATTATAGTTTTCAAAGTTTTCAAAGTTACTTGTGATCAACAACAGGAGTCAATTTTTAACTAGATTTCTAGGAACAGTCGTTCTCAGTTATTATTTTTCTTTTTACGTGCCCAAATTACTATATTTAAATAATAGATGAGACCTATCCACACTCCACAGTCCAATATATCCCTTTTACCTATCGCTGGTATGAATAGTTAACTAAGCATACTTTTTAAACTGTATATATATTATTTGATTCACAAATAAATTGGTTATTTTCCTTTTGTTCTTTTACAAACATTTTTCGTGTGCGCATAGGTATACCACCGTATTCTTCAATGATTGGGAATACTAATCGGGATGAGAGGCTACCAAATGTTTCCATTCAGAACTGTCAAAACCCACCAACCAGCACGCCGCCCGTTTTCTTTATGCCACCTCAACACCATAATAACATTATGGAAAATAATGCAAATGTTTTGCACTCTTCATCGCATATGTATAATCCCATTCAAAACATATCCGGGTACATGGCTACTCCCGTTGCTTCAAATACACCCATTCCACCTCTTAGTATGAATCAACATCGAAATGACATTCGCCCTATTAACATGAATTCCGATCTTTTTTCCTATTATCCTGTACCTCAAATGAGAACTGTACCCGAAAGTATGCTATTCAATTTTTGTTTATTAAAAATATCTTCACTCAATTGTGCACCTAGTTCGCTCAACTCCAGTGTATACTGGTGATCAAGTTCATCTTCCAGTGGCTCAACGTGGACCTACGGTTTACATTGGCCATTTAACTCCAGATACTGATGATGTGATCATTCGTCAATTATTACAAGTAAAAATTCTTATAACAAAAAAAAACATTACTATTTTCATTAGGAATGTGGCCGAGTGCTTCGATGGTCTCGAACCACTGATCCTGGAACCAAAAAATTATCTAGCTTTGGATTCTGCGAATTTGAGTCCCCACTTGGTGTCACTCGTGCCGTTCGATGTTTAAATGGTCTTATACTTAATGGGCAGCCTCTTGTGGCTAATTGTGAAGTAAGGCTAGAATGTCAATGGTGAAAACTTTAGTTAAAATTTTAATATAATATCAGGATAAAGTTAAAGAAGGAATGGAGAAATGGAGAAATGATAGAAAAAACAAGCTTCAAGAAGAAAATCCTGCAAAGTCTATTCAGGTTAGGATACATAAACTACTGTAGATCTTTATTTTTATGTTTAGGAAATCGAACAAGAAATTGAAAAAGAAGAATTGAGAACTACAGCAACAACAAGACGTATAGCTTCTGAGTGGAATGCTAAAATTGCAGGTAATTTGTATAACAAATGTAACAACAAATTGTTTTTTTTTAGCTCAACGTGTCACGGAGGAAACTCAAAAACAAGAAACCGCACCAGAGGTTACCTCTCTTGCACCTTTAGTACCTGAAGCTGCAGTTGAACCCCAAAGGCCTATCACCGAACCAATAGTACCAGAAACTTTACCGGAGAAAACTGCTTGTGTGAAAGTTTCTCGTCATCAACAACTACTCAATGCATTACCGGGGTATGTTGAGGCACCTTTGAATCAAACTTTATCCAGTCGTGAATCCATTCGAATCCGACAATGGAATAACATTATCAAGGATAGAAGAGCGTAAGCTGCGTATAACGAAACTTCAGTCGGTAAACTGGAATGTTGCATTTAGAAATTTTCGGAAACGTTGCCAGGCATGGGAAAAAAAAGAAGAATATTTATTTAAAGATAGAGCAAGGTATAATCTGTTTTTTTTATTTGACAAAAAAAAATTCGTATGATTCATGTCAGAAACCGTGAAGAATGTGAAGCTGCATTAAAAAATCCTTCAAAAATGTTTCATTCTCAAAAAAAACGCTTAATTGATAAAGATATTTGTGATTTACTATACTGTATTACTCCAAACGGAACAATTTGGGAAGGACCATTAAGCTCCCGTCGAGAAGAAGAACAGATGGCTTGTATTGAAAAGGAAATTCAACGTGATGATTTAGACAGGGAAAAAGAGAAAGAAGAAATTGAAGCAGCAATTCAAGCAGAAAAGGACAAAAAATTGAAGGAACAAGAAGAAATGCTTGAAAAACAGATACAAAAAGAGAAGGAGGAAGTAGTCGCTCTTGATCCAGTACAACACGTGGATATTGATAAGCAAGATATACATGCAAAACTATCTGATAGCCCCGTTAGTAATGTTACGAAAGACGTGACTGATATATCTATATCTTCGCACACTAAATCAATGGAATCTGAGTCACCGATGCAAGCAGCGGTTATCGGTTCTGAAAAACTTATTGAAGGTCTTCATGCTCCACTAGATTTAAGAGGCATTTCTGCCAAAAAACGTTTACCCGTACGAGATAAACGAGTCATTTCAAGTGTTTCAAATGTGTTTAATTTGTGTGACGACGATGATGATGATGGAGAGTTCAGAACACGCTATAAACGGTAAACACAAAGAACTTTTTTTAATGCAATACCCTTATCATTTCACCATTATTCAAGGCCATTACCCGAATTAACCACGTCATTAAATTTAGCAAAACGACCTGAAGAAGCAAAGTTGTAAACTAACATTATGTTATCCAAGTTTCCATATTTTATCTTTAGACAATCAGTTCCAGAAAATTCAAAAGAATTACTCCTTCAAATTGCCTCACAGTACGTTATTTTAAACTATTGTGCAACAAAAAAATATTTTACAAGCATAGAATTCCTCAAAAAATGGAAGATCTTTTTGTGCAAGAAATTGATTGGGATCTTTTGAAAAAAGTACGCAAAAAAAACAAGATCAAAAAAACAAACAATATTCTCTTCAGCATAAAATACTTGACGCAAAAGTAACACCGTGGATCAACAAAAAGATACTAGAATTTTTGGGAGAAGAAGAACCAGAGCTGACATTTCTAATATCTACAAAGGTTTCGCTTTTAAAAACTTACTTCTCCTCATCTTTATGTTTTGTAGTTATCGTTGGAGCCTGATCCCTCTGGATTTTTAGAGGAACTTAAGGAGTTCTTTGATGAAGATGCCACTGGCTTCACTGTGAAGCTATGGAAAATGTTATTATTTGAAGTACTACGTTTACGGCGATCATCATGATCGCTTCATGTTACTTAATTTAAATTTTTTTTAAATACTGTGTTAATATATCAAAAATATTTAACCTGTTATGCTATACTATGACAAAATGAATTTAAATTACAACACCACCATTGATTGCGTTAGTAATAAATTATTATTACGCGAAACCAAGCTCAATCTACAGCATGACTAATCCTACATTTGACGCTTCCATCTAACACATTACACTGTATAACAAATGAAATCAAGAGAGAAAAAAAATACCGGAGGACATATGTAGTTATATAGATAATACCGAAGAGAACCATCACCACGGCCGAATCTTAGTTTTTCAATAAATTGAGAATTTTCGTTTAAATCCAACGCGTTAAAAACATCAACTCCTCTAATATTATCGAATTAAGATTACGTAAAAGTAACTCTTTAGCTTACAATCTTTTTGCTATAATTAAAGCAGCACCTATCAAGTCTTCCAGCGGAACACTTGTGGCAACATTATAGTAGGAGTAAGCTGCCTATAAACTAGCATAGACCGAAGTATTTTTTCTTAGTTTAAACTAACATTAAGTAATTTATATTTCGGGTTCCCAATCACAGAAGAAGGTAAGAAATAAAATGAAAAAAAATCGGTAATTTTGTCTGAATTCACAATAAAATAAGCATCGTTCTCTCAGTTATTTAAAAAAAAACACCTACTGTCCAACTCTCTAACATAGCTTACGATAACATCTTTAGACGGTAAAATTATATGTTTGAATTCTTCTAATGTGAAGATGGGATATAAACTTGTTTTCTCTCTAAAGAAAGTTGGGTGTTTTATCAAAAACACTAGCTTTTTTGCTGACTTTAAGTTCTGACAAAGTAGGTTAAACGCTTGTGGAACGTCTTTTGATTTCATTGGACGCAAACCAGAAATCTAATGTTAACGCAACTCATTTCAAGAAATAATTTTTTTTTAAAACCTATACATTTATTTGTTCTGGAAGTCTATAAAGACGCTGAGCCATAGACAATGTGGTTCTGGGTCCTAAACTAGTGAAACGAATCTAAAGAAAAATACCTCAATACTGATGTTTCTGTCTTGACGAAGTACGACAAAAAAACTTACGTCCACTAATTTCTTTATGTTTAGTGATCTATGATAATAAATGCACTCAGAGACAGGTTGAGTTAAAAGTATACCAGCAGTATAAACAGCATGAGCTATTCCAGTACGATGCACCCGTCTCGTTACCTCTTTGATAAGAACCTGTGTTGTTAGAAATCATTGACGCAAAGGTTTTCTATTTTGCCATACAGGTGCCAGACGTTTAGATCGTAGTTTTTTATGAACACACAAAAAATTTATTTCTGCCATTTTTAGAGCTTCTTTTTTTACGAAAATTGTGGCAGGTGTTCCCGTTATAAAAGCAACTAGCTGATTTGTATGTGTAATAAGGCAGTAAATAAACAAACACAATTTCAATTAATCTTTTCTTTTTCAGTTTTATTATACCTTTCGATTGTTTGTCGTAACGCCAACATGCCATTCAGGATGATATCCTAACGAGAAAAAAAAGACATAAAGTATTTATAATTAAGTGTTTTCACTAAAGTACCCACCTGGCACAGTCAATGCCCACCGAAGAAATTCTTTAGAATATTGAAATCGAAACATATTGTCGTCATCCTCCACATAATTTTCATTTAACAGAATATACACCTATTCAATCAAAGAAGATTTTCTTATGTTTATTTTTTATGCAAAAGTTTATAAAAACCTCTTCCAATTCTTTGTCATCCATCACATTACATGTCTTCCACATGAATGGTGAAGGAAGGGTATATGGATTTTCAGGGATTGTCTCCTTGTCTCCTAGTTTCTCGATGCTACCAGTAGACTGTGAAAGCGTATTAGTTAATTTCGTATGAGATTATTGCTATAAATGCTTACGGTTTCAATGGTTTTGTCCCCGATTTGAACAACTGGTTGAGTATTCCAAAATTGATGTTTTGATACATTAGAATCACCATCTTTTTGTGATATTCCTAACAAAAAAAAAATGTATCTATTTTTGAGCTGTTCAAATTATAACCTCGCCACACTCCCCGAAGCTGAGATATAGACTTTAAAGAAACTTCAGTAATAGGATTTTTAGTCTCTGCGTTCATTTCGATAATAGCTGCTAAGACTTATGTCATAATTAAATAACGTTACCTTTAACTACTGGTGAAACATTTTCCGATTCAACAGTTAAAGTATCAGAAACCTCACCATCAACTACTTTAGCATTTTTCACGCACATTTACACGTTCTTTATGTACACTTTTACGTATACAAGAACTTAATTTCCTTTTACGCAAGTTTAAATATTTTTTTACAAGCAGAAAAACCAAATACTATCCTTATTCTTCTCTCAAAGAAACGTTTGATAACTTGAGACCAACTTTACAATAACAGAAGACCTAAGTAAATAAAAACACAACATAGCACCTTGATCGCTAAATATGTCCCATATTTATGTGTGACTCAATTTTACCAGAAAAAGTGACTTTACCGAATTTTCCCGCAGCTGTTTTGAAACTGTTAAATCTGTCATACAACATTCTATATACATGACAAACAATGATTCAATAATTTGAAAACACATGTTCATGCATTAGATAATAATTCTTGAGATTTTTTTTGCAACATATTAAAAAATTACAAAAAAAAATTTGAAAGTAAAAACTATATTCTTGCCTTACAAAAAACATGTATCAACATCAAATTGTAGGTCTTATAGCTCAGTTGGTTAGAGCGTACGGCTAATAACCGTAAGGTCCGCGGTTCAAGCCCGCGTGAGACCATATTAATTAATATTAAACTTTTTGTAGGTTATGTATAAAAATACAAATACTGTTGTTTTACAATACATAAACCAGTAAATTGTAACCATAAAAAAACAGTTCTTAAAGTTAATAAGAAAAGGGCTGCTCCGGGATTTGAACCCGGGACCTCTTACTCCCGAAGCAAGAATCTTACCCCTAGACCAAGCAGCCTTATAATTACTCACATTTTTTGTTATTGTCGATTGAAAAAAAACTCAAAATAAAATTTTGATAGAAGGTTGTTTTTTCAGCAATTATCAACATTAGTGGTTGAGTGTTAACATTACTAACTGTTGATACATATAAAAGGAAACCAGTGTACATGTCATAACAAAAAAAATTTACTATACTGCCAATGTTAAAACGATCTTGTAACAACTAAATTTGAATTAAAAGCTAATGTGTTATATATTTTAAGAAAATTTTAATAAAACTAACATTAAGCTTAAAAGTTATCTCGAAATTAATAAACATCAAAATCTCTTTACGAATTCTTAATACAAATATTGGTCTCACGCGGGCTTGAACCGCGGACCTTACGGTTATTAGCCGTACGCTCTAACCAACTGAGCTATAAGACCTACGTTTTTTTTAAATGACCTGCAGCTATATTGTTGTTCATGCTAAAAATTTAGTTAATGAAGAAAATCTGTTTCATTGGTTTTCTTTTTGTTCTCACGTTTGCTAAGTAGAATGTTGCAATATTTTTTCAATGAATGCCCTTTCAATTTTTCAACAACAATAAAAAAAAAAAATTTCTAATAAAATTTTATTTCTTAAATATAGTTTTCAAACATATTCTCTTCTCTAGAGTTGTATATGCGTTTGTATTCAAATTGTAATCAATCATTTTATGTCTTACTTGAAGTACATATTTACTTTTATCTAAAGGAAATAAGGTAAAATAATTGTTACAGCGGTTATAAAAATTTGATATGTTTTCTGTTCGCATATTGCTCTTTCTAATACATGTAACTTGAATATCTTTGCATGTTATGTTGGGAAATTAAAATCATCAATAAGAATAGAAGTTCCTAACCAATAAAAAATAATAATTGATTCAAAATTACCTATAATTTTATTTTACCGTTTCGAAAATTCCGCTACATTTTTTCAAACCGTGCTTAAGCAACATTTGTACAGTCAATAAGTCTATTGATACCGATTTAAAGACGACCACTGATATCTTTACCATCATGAAAAATACTCATAACGCAGCTGAACAAAGCGAAAAGCAAGCTCAAACAAAAACACTCCCGAATTACTGGAATGATTCTGTAGAAGCTGAAAGAGAAAGCAATTTAATGAAACAGTATAAAAATGAAGTTGTGAAATAAGACACCTGAATTTATTCAGTGTTATAATTATTTTCAAGCACACAATTTTCTTATGATGTGCAGATTCCCACGTTTTATGATCATGCCTCAAACAACGCAACTTCGAGCTATGATGACAATCATTAGAAGTAAAGTTCACTAAATGTTTTCGTATTAGTCATTCTTTTTTTTTTTTAAGATAAAGAAACCCCTAAAGAAGAGTTTGGTAAATAAAAAATTTACACTGTTACGAAAAAGATTTACTCAGCATTCTTTTATTTTCAGTATTCTATGCTGATCGAATTATTCGACTTCTTATTGAAAAATCCTTGAATGGTAAATTAATTTTCATCGTGATGATGTTGAATACTAACATAATTTTTTTTTCTTAATTCTTATTTAGAACTCCCTTTTCAACCTACAAGTGTCATAACAAATACGGGAGAAAAATATTTTGGAGCCCGTTTTAGCCAAAAAATTTGTGGTGTTTCAATTGTTCGCGCTGGAGAGTCTATGGAGGCTGGATTGAGATCAGTAAGCGTTAATAACAATCACTGACATGTATATTTATTTTTAACATTATTAGGTTTGTCGCGGGTGTCGTATCGGTAAAATTTTAATTCAAAGAGATGAGACAACTGCTGAGCCGCATGTAAGATTTATCTGCCATGTGAACTGAAACACATACACTTTCAGTTGTACTACACTAAACTTCCTCAAGATATTCATGATCGCTTCGTTCTCCTTTTAGACCCCATGTTAGCTACTGGTGGGAGTGCTAACAAAGCAATCGAAGTTTTGCTTTCTAAAGGTTTGTTCATTCTACGTATCTAGTTATTCAGAAAAAAAAAAAAAAATTTATTGCAGGGGTCAAAGACGATAAAATCGTTTTTGTCAATTTAATAGCTTGCCCTGAAGGTGTTAAAGCGTTACAAACAAAGTATCCGTCTGTGAAAATTGTCACTGCAGCGTATGTCACGGAAGTTTTGTGACTATGCTATAATCTTATTTTGTTTAGACTTGACGAAAAACTTAACGAAAACTATTTTATTTTACCAGGCATTGGTGACTTTGGGGATAGGTTCGTGCTTTAATTCATTTCTGCAAAAAATGTTTACGTTTCTCAGATATTTCGGTACCACCGAATAATCTTTTAAGGGATTTGTAATGTTATATGAAAAAGCATTATATTATCATCAATAGCTATCTTTTTCAATAACTGTCAATATTTTTCTGTGCATTATTTTATTTTTTCTTTAAATACTATTATTTTGTTGTGTAAAAATTTGCGACATAGGCGAATATTTACAAACTAATACTATGTTGGATTAACCAATTAAAATTAGTATTTTTACCTTGGTAGTAGTCATCCCATTTTTTGTGTAAAAGTTTTAAGACAATAACTTTAACCTTGTAAACATGATAACAAGAAAAAAGAATTCCTACATTTCCTTACTTAGTGATATATTAGAAAGCATATGAACAACCTTCATAGTTACATATAAAAATACCAATTTTTTCCCATTACTATAACAAACACTTTATTGCAGGATTTTCTTTAAGAAATTTTTAAAAAATTACATATTTATTTAGTTTATCAAAAAGACTAAAAATGATTTCATGGTTCAAATCATTCTAAAAAAAAGTAACTTCAGAAATAAAAAAATACAATAATAGCATGTTGAAGAGGACCTAATTTGTATACACTATCTAATATTTAATTGGTCTATTTTAGAGAATTTTTTTTTGCACCCATAGTGCTAAACTAAAAAAATTAAAAAAAAATATTTGAATTAAAAAATAAATAATTAAGCAGAAAAAAATTAAAAAAAGTACTACGAAAAGACTTAAAATGAATTTAAAAAATAAAATAAATTTAATAATCGGTTTTTGACCGTTTTGCGGTGTTAACAGCCACGAGTATTTCCGCATCGATTAAGGGAGACAAACGGCTTACAGTTCGTGGACGACCACCGGGATTACGAACATGTAGACGTGTTTGAATTTGTAAAGGGATTCCTGCGTGTAACGCTGCTTGTCGATTTTGATGAGTTGTAGCCTCACGTACTGCATTGTCCCATATCATTTTAGCAGTAGAATACGCCTGTTCATAGGATGCATAACGACTTAGCGACACCCAACCGACATAAATATTTTGAAAGCGTATGCGAAACCCACGTCTACGTCTATCAAAATAAAGCCCAGGGGCACAATACCGTTTATCAAATTGTTCGTTCAGTTTAAGGACTGCCGATGTATCGCAAGAAACTTGCCCTTGCAAATTTTTGAATTGGTAATTAGAAGAAACGGTTTTTTTTTTTTTTGACGACGATTTTTCTTTTATTTGTGTTTTTTTAGAAGAACTGTAAATTTCCGTTTCATCAGCCATCTGAGCAGCATTACTAGTGTATGACAGATTATTATAGTTAAACGGTCGATCTGTAGTAGTCCTCGCGTTTATTTTATTCATAACAATTTTTTTTGGCAAATGGCATGCAGGTTTGAAATCATACTTGGGTAATGTGTAAGGAGTTGATTGGGCATCCGTTCTAGGCACTGAAGTACGTTTATAGCACGTTGTAGTGTCACTGTAGTCGAAGAATGAAGGTGAATCGTAACAAACGTCATATGGTAAGGGTTTAATTTCTGTACTGACATTTAAATCAGCTGAAAACGTTTTTTGTTTGGAAGAATAACTACTTCTCCTATTTTTCACTTCATTCAAAGCTTTATTTCTCGATTCAAATCTATTGTGTATCGACATGGCTTTGTCTGTTTCTCTTGACCAATTTTTATTGAGATCAACTTTCTCGCTCGATTCTGGATATTTTCCTTCATATACAACGGTATCATTTGACATATTGTACACCCCATCTGCACCAGCTACACAACCTTGTTTCTTCTTTTCGTCTAACATAAAGTTCGCTTGAAATGTTTTAGTCTTCTCAGAAATATCATTCCACTTTGAACATATTGGAACAAGCTGTTTTGTTCTATGATCTCCTTTATAAAAATCTTGCATACCCTGAATCAAAAATCCTTCTTTGTTTTTAGATTCTCGAAAAAAAAAATCACTTAAATTTTCAGTTGAGTCACACGATTCTGACACATTCGTCTTTATCCAGAAACAAAAGTAATTTACTTGATTCATCATGTAACATATTGTTGCCTGTAATAATGAATTCACGTGAACAATTGAATCATCGTGGAAGACACTCTTATTAAGTGAATCATAATGAATCGGTTCCGTTCTGTGGGTATTATAAACAATATGTTCCGTTCCTTGTTGAAGTAGAAAAACATTATTGATTAACCAAACGTTATCTTGACATATAAGATCTACCAGAGTATCAGAAAATTGAGGAAGATGGTTAGTAATAGAATTTTTCAAATGGATAAAGAATGGTTGAAACAAAGTAAAGCATTTAATGGAATTGTATGAATCTGCGTCAGTATCAAATAATACATGTTGATTCGATAAATCGCTAAGCCAACAATCTATAACATCCACCCAATAATACAAGAGAAAAACGCGGTAGTCCTTAAAAACAGTGTGATTACGACTTTCTGAATCAACCTTATTTATACCTTTAGGCATAGCAACTTTTTCTTCTTCGTTTGAGTGAACGGATTGACATAAAACATTCTTGCTGGAACCACTTGTTCCTTTAGTTTTTGATAAAACTGTATTAAGGTGGCACCCTTCAATACAATTATGTTTCCATTTCCACACATACCATTGTTGTGTAACCCATAAAATCCAATGCAAACTGATTAGAATGCAACAAACACATATTAGCGCTGCTGTATCTTCATAACATTTCATAAACTCAGTGCCAATCCTAGATGGGTTCTCCATATCGCCCGAAACCTCACAAAATGAGCCAACTTTTGATAGATTAAAATTGTATGAATCAGGTTGTGATACTGTGGTTGGATTGGTTTGAATTTGTTTAAAGAAACTTGAACACCCTTTAGTTTTTTGACTAACACCACCATCGATGCTATGGTTTTTTGTCTTATTAATTGGTGTTTGTACCATTGTGTGAAAAAACTCTTTATCGGGAGAGTTTTTTTTACATAGGCTGCTACTATAATCGTGAGACTGTGAACAACTGTTATTTTTATTTCCAAACTCGATAAGCGAATTCATTGCTTCCTGTTGTATGTTACTTAAGGGTGACATGGTGGAGCCAAACAAATAATTTTCTGATTTATTCACGACACAACTATAAGCATCTTGATTTCTGAAATGTTCGAATTGTGTTGTAGAAAAATTTTGAGAATCTAGCTCAAAAGATTTCCCTTTATCAAAAGACGCAGGTGAGCTTAATGCGTCCAGTTTAAAGACATTTCTATCTAAATAAGCGTATGAAACGTTATCGGAGAGAGATGAAATTGTACTGGGTTCACAATTTATGTTTAAATATCCTGATACATTTGGGTCTTGGGCTACAATAAGCATAAAACAAAAGAATTAATACAAAATGTTTTATATATAATATTTAAAAGCATAAAAATAATAAAAAAGATCAAGTTTTCCTAGTTTAAATGCGTTACCTTGCAAAAGCGACTTTGTTTTCCAAAATTCACCGGCCGTTTCTTTCTTGGAACACGATGCACCTGGATTATGAGAATAATTGTTTCGTTCCGATCCACCATTATCTACACTGGTGTTTTTCGAAAGTATTGTTTGAACTTGTGTTCCACTGTTTTTTAAAAAAAGCGTTTCAATATTGTCACCGGTACTAGTTGTCATATATTGTATACGATTCAAAGATGAATCGTCATCAACAAAACCGTAATTTCCTTTTTCTTTAACAAAAAGATTCTTATTTTCTGTTGCATTGTCGCTGCAACTTAATGGAAACTCCGTTTGAAAAATACTATTATACCACTTAAAGCCAGAATCTTCACAATGCTGTGGACCAGTCGATACGGCGGAACAAGAACTAGGGTTTATTATGGCAACGTTCTCGTTCGGCGTATCTAATACTATGTGAGACTCCTTATTATATTGATTGAATATTGGAGAAATTATATTATTTGTTCTATGAATATCAGAGCCAGAATACCGATGAAAAGTTTCATTTAAACTTGTGGTTGAAAAACTACCTTGGCTAGAATCAACTCCGTTTTGAACCTGTTGACCTAAGTTGCTTAAAGTGTCTCTAATGGGATTATTATGAGACGTTCGCTTTCTTGTATCCAGTATATTATTTGTGAAAAAATTTTGATTATTTTTACATAGCGTGGATGAGTTTTTTATTTCTGCATTCTCTTTTTTCGAATCGTACGATATATTTACGGAATGCAACTGGTTAGCAACTCCTTCCTTGTGCCTTTCAACATTCATATTATTATATATTTCGGGGCTATGTTTAAAGTATATCATATTTTCTGTGAAAAGTGTTTCTGGATGTTCACTAGTAGTATGACAGTCTACTGAATTTTCTTCACCATTGGTTGCACATAATTTTTCAGGATCTTCTAAAAATTCAATATCGTCTTTACCAACGTTGCCCTTTTCTTTATTTAAATCAGATTCTGCAAATCGACAACTACTCAATGATTGTCGTACATCATAAATTGGACCGGTTTTCGATGTCTCAAGATAATTTGGCAAATTGTTTTCTAAATCGGTGGATTGTAAACATAAATGAGATTCCAGTAATTGATTTTCATCCCATGGCGATTGTACTGGCATGTTGACTTGAGTTGGACAAGACCACTGAAACTCGAAATCTTCTTTTACATATCGATTTTCAGAAGTGTTCAAGAACTCATTATCACTTATCCATGTAGTGGGAATAAACTGCGAGTCTTCTTGACGAGGCACATTAATGCAATCATTAGACCCAGTTGAATGATCAAATGACGGTTCCACTGAAGTCTCGTCCTTTTCTAGGGATGAAATCATACTAACCTTCTCATATGGAATGGAAAAGTCACTGACGTAATTTCTTGTATCAGGATATATTGAAGAATTCACAATGTTGAAATTTACGGGTCTGGACCATATGTTGTAAGACCCCGTCATTTTATTAAATAAATTCTGTGTTTCTCCGGAACTTATTGTAGCTTGTAAATCTTTGGCTAAATACCAATGAGAATTTTCTTCATTATTTACGGTCATCACTTCTTCTTGTTTATCAATCTTTTCATTTTCACTCAGTTTTTTTTATAGATTGGCTTTTCGTATGTAATTTCTTTTATACTAAATCAATGATTGATAAATTTTTTCAAAAAAAGTTATAAATCAAGAAGTTCAACTGTAATAATTGTATATATTGAAAGAAACAATTGTAAACCCAAAAAAATAGAAAACTATTATTGTAACGGAAATTTCGTCTTTGGATTTGTTCTACTTTTCAAAATGGCTATAATATTTTCAATTTATAATAACAATACTTATGGTGATAAGAAACCTGACTTTTGGTTGTATTAGTTCAAAATAAACGATAACAACAACTAAAATTTGACAAGAAAGATTTGTACCATAAAAACAATATAGAAGTTAGACCTATTTATTTCTATGAAACGAAAAAATGAATATAACTTAAATGAAAACACGTGAATTCTTCTTTTCTATGTATTATAAAAAAAATTTGAAAGAAGCAAAACTGAATGTACCTCCATATATAAATAAAAGTAATTTTTAATTTTTTTAAAACACTATTAGCCTGAAGCAAGATGTTTATTTCAAGAAAATTTAATCGGTGTAGGGAAAAAAAAGTAAGGAATTGAACAACGAGAAAAAAATATTAAAGCAAGAAGAAAAGGTTTTCAATATTACTATCAAGGATAAATTTATGTTGTACCAACAGGAAAAAATGATTTTAGAAAATAGAAATATAAGACACCCCTCTAACACCTAGAATCAAAATACAAAAAAAAAAAAACATTCTTAAAGTTTTTCACAAAGCAGATTACACACCTGTCCGCGTGAAGGTGTCAAATTTAAGTTTGTTTTACCGGCTAAGAATTATATGCAATATTTGAACTTTTTGTAATAAAAACATATAATCTTTCATTTATATACTTAATAATCTTTGAGTAATTTTTATAAAGTTTCACGTAAACAGTTTTATCGAATGCTTAGATGACGTAGGTCCCAAATTTGTAATGTCGTCAATAGCCACAGAAAGCTAAGATTTTTTTCACTTTGAAATTCTAAATCTTTTTAACGATAAAACTAATAATGACTTAAGCTATTTTTTTTATGAAAAATTGAAAATAGATAAATTATGCTTCCAGCAAGATAGTAAAAGAAAAATTGGTTCATCATAACCACTTTCACTTGAAATTGTTAATTATATCTGCGCTATACAGAAAGTGTATTGAAATACAGTTTTATAAGTGTAAAAGAAATTTATTTCAATTATACTAAATTTGAGAGGATTACAAAAAATATACTCACAATTTTTGTAACAATAACCGACCTTTAATGATACATGACAAAGGTAATTAATAAAGATCAATATGTTGATGACACTGGTTTTTTGCGAATAATGCGGCAATGACAAATTGTCTGGTGAAACGATATGAATAATTTGTGAATTTCAGGGTTTTTCAAGAAAACTAGTAATGATTTATAAAAAAGTATTGTATTTTGAAAAAAACACAAACGTAATATTTATGAAAAAAAAGGGAAATATTATAGGTTAGAATAGTTTAAAATGTTAAAAATAAAGTTTGTCTAAGCCCACAGAACATCTTCGTATTTATTTATGGAAATTAACAAAAAAGAGTTTATTCACTTTTGCATATTTTCATTGATGGACAAATAAAATTTTTCAATGATTTATTTAATAAATTTTTTTTTTAATTTTAATGCGTTTTTATAAGATACTTCTTTTCAAAAGAATCTTGGGAAATAAAATAAAAGTTTTTCAAAATCTTTTATTAGTAAGCAACTCAATGTGTTTATAAAACTTGTTGAAAAACTGGCTGATTATATACCAAAAAAGTTATGTTCTTATTTTACAAAACCTACATGTACCCTACGGGGAACACCACTTGGGAGGAAGTAAAAACATGTTAATAAAAAAAAAACTCTTATGTCAACAAGAAGTTTAGTACGAGTACGTTTTTTTTCTTATTTCATGCTATCTTTTCGACTAGGAAAACTAGCGTTGCTTGGAAGGTTATCTTATATAATTTATCGACAGTAATTATTGCACAAGTTTTAGATCTGAAGTTTGTCTTTCGTGATTAGCCTTCATAAAACCAACCATCATGTTATCTGAATGTTTAATAAGCAAAATAAAAATATGAAAAATTTTTTAAACAATGCTATGAATAATACCTCGATCAAAAATACTGTAATATTTACGTATGAAATTATTACCAAGAACAAAAAGTGATGTATTAATTTTCCCAGGTATGTCCTAAAATGTTTTTTTTTTTTCTTTAATGTAAGTTATTGGACTAACCATAGGCATGAATCCAGGCACGCAATGTTCTATTCCTTTTTTCTAAATGAAAACAACTGTAACGTCATTGTTATGTGAAAATTGTAACAAGTACGTCTTTTTCCTGAATTATAATATCCTCGGAACTTAAACGAAATTCAACAGGATTCTCTGAATGTAGTCGTTACAATACATATATAATATACTAAGTTTGTCTTGCCTACCGTCTATATCGTTCAGGACTATACTCAAATGTGGAACATGCTTTTTATTGGAGCAATCTTCAGCAACATGGAGTTTATCAAACAATAAATTTAAAAAATGAGAGGGTACCTAATAATCGTAAAATAAGTTGAAGTTTCAATCATTTTTTAAACCTTTCTACCGTTATTAATGAACTTCCAGTATCCACTGCCCCTCTGCATTTGTTTTTGTGATTTTTTTTATCCGAACAAAAATTCAACGATTTCCCGTTTACTTTAAAATCCACAATTGAAATCTAATTCAAGACCATATATTGCCAAATTACACATTTTATTCAAATTACTTTCTACCTCCCTACAGATACAATTTTATTTTATGTTTAACATGTTCAAAATATCAGTACCAATACTCTGTCGACACGACTGGAACCCATATTGGATGATCATTATGATAAACATATCTAGGGTCAATAGATCCAAAAGATAATGCTCCTGGTGACATTAATACATTAAAATATATAATGTGAGTTTTCCATTCAACAGTCATTAACATAAAATATAAACAAAAGAAAAGTCGATAATTTTTTATTGTACACTTAATTAACCAGTTTTATTTCATTTTTTTCAAAGTGAAAAAATCTTAACGAAAATTATTCAAACCTGGTTCATCCACGTTTTTAGACATGTATACCGCAAAAATATTACGCTTAAGAACACCCTGACGTTTCATATTGTCTATCAAAGGCGCTTCCGTCAAAAGAGAACCTGGCTCAGGAAAACCCTAAGCAATAATTTATGATAGGACTAACTATAATAAAATTTATTTTCCTGTACCAATCCAACAAGTCCATCTATAGGATATACGTAACACATTATCACCTTTTATTAAAAACAAATTAACAAAAGCATTACCAAACGGTAGATCAACAAAAGGATGAGTACTTTCTATGCGTGCCGTTCCAAATGTTTGGTTTCGAACCGAAAGGGAACCAATCTGCGCTGTGTCTTGACCTAAATCTAAAACGCATGACCCCGTTCCATATTGAATGTACTCTTGATTTTTTCCCTACAATAATCACTTTTTTTAATAATAACTTGTTTAAATACATTAAAAAAAGAAGACAAATACAAAGAAATTAATCGCTATGACAATTTTGTTACCTTTTTTAAAGGCAAAAATGAAGAACTTCTCAAAGGATCAAACCCTTAAAATATATAATTGAAATGGGTCACAAAACAAAAAAAATTACGAGAATGATGTAAGCATCCTCCAGTCTGACATTTAGCGCTCGGTACCCATAATGTTGAACTTCCTGTGTCAAACTGAAAATTTTAACATGTTCACATATAAAACTGTAATTAAAAGACTCGTCTTTTACAACTACAATAAACGGTTTTCCTGGGGTACCCAATCGTAATTCTCCAAAATACTACACAAAATTACAAAGTAGACATTCATAACATTATACCCAATAAAAGATGAAAACGTATACTTGACTGTTGTGAAAATTCAGTAAATCTTGATTCGCTCGAGGTGTATGAGTTTTGTTACGCACTGATGTATGTAGATCTTTTATATCCTCAAGAAAACCGTATTTTTGTGGCAGACGGTGTAATGATATAGTAGCTGGATTCGGTAGGTAAATGTTATTCCATAGTTTATCTCTGTGACGCTTTATAACTTTGCGTGTTATTATTTTTTCTATGCAAAAACAAAAAAAAAAATTTAAAAGTAAAAGTTTCATTTGACAAGTAAATGATGTGTTTCGATTTTATATATGTTTGCCTCCCGTCCTGTTTTGAACAAAAATAATAAAATTATTTTGATTAATTACTACAACTTCCCGTAACTTTAGCTTTATTGTTTCTATAACTCGCTTTTTTTTTTGTCAACAAGTAAAAAAAAATGTACATAAAAGCATCCTGGTAATTAAAGAAGATTTTGTTGATTTTTTTTTTTTTTTAAATATATTATTTTTTGTTGTTCAAAGACTGTCAATATAAAAAAAGTATTTCGTTTCGATACATAATAGCTTTGACTTTATATAAATTCATAACTAGGTGATCCATCAAAACAAATGTTTGCACAATGTTTGGTATACTTTTTAATGTTTGGAATCGTGATTGACAAGGTGTTAACCTATTCTCCCAACCATGATACCAATCCGTCATCCTACCATCTTTATCTCAAAATGGAGCGTGAAATACCATCCAAGTAATGTCATTAATGTCACACTGCAAATTGTAGTTTAGTAATTAGTCCACTACTAGACAATTAAAATTTTTGTTTGTTGGAATTATATTAGTGAAGCGCTAGATATTCTGTTAGCTTCAAGGCGTAAGGCACGAATGAGATTGAAAAATGAAGAACATCAGGCAGGGAGATCTTTAAAAAAAAAATTAGTATGTTTTTTTTTTAATTATATAGGTCGCAAATATGAAGGAGGAAACGGAAAATTTACTTATGGAGGAGCAACGATTGACTGGATCCTTACTTGTAATTTTTTCTTACATTTCCTTACTGTAAATGATATCTTTTGCATTGTTTGCACATGTTTGTGTACACAGGATCTTCAAGAAATACAAAACAAAAAATTTGCCCCTTATTTTCAACCGCACCTGGGTTCACTAACATAGCGTTTACAATAAAACTATATTTTTAAAATAAAGATTTATTTTTAGATATTCTTTATCAGAATAATCATAATGCGTATTTTAGAATAGGATGGTTTATTAAAATTTGCAGACAAGTATGAATATTGATCAAGAGTTATGAAACCACTATGTAACGTTTTCTCGCATAGAAAATCTTTTTTCGTAGAGTTATTTAAAAAAAAAACAACACTATTCCTCCCCTTTTTATAAAGCATAAAATATATTGCTATAAGCGTACATTCAATTAAATGTCTTTAACGCTTCACATTGAATCGTTCTTTCGTCCATGGTTTTCATTGAAACAATAAAAAAATCTTTTAGTCGATTTAATTCCTTCTATATTGAAAAAAATTAGATAATTATAATTCATTTTTTCTTCTGACATCGTTTGTTGCACTATAGCCTGACAGTTTAGGAAATATTTATGAAATTTTTTCGTGAACAAAAAAAATGTGATCGTTAATAGAATCATTTATATCAAATTGAAAATATTCTTGTTTTATAATATATAAGTTGTAGAGCATGAGAAAAATTTTTTGAGCAATATTTTTCGCACATTAACAATTAATTCGAAGGAATGCAATATTTTTGACAGCTTGTAATAATTTTTAGTTTTTTAAATGCAACAATAGATCAATGATCCAAAGAAAAGTTTAAGGTATGACAGATAAATGAAGATGTCACCTTTAATAAAATGACAAAAAAATTTTTACTCGAAGGATTCAACGACAACAATTTACAATAAATGATTAATGTACACGATTAGAAAAGACTTTTTTATAAAATGCGTCAAAGCATTTTCCTATTTTTTTCTTTTTATGTTTAGTTATTTTTTAGCTAACTTAATGTAACTAATGTAAATGACATGTTGTAGAGGTTTCTAAATTGACAGCTTGATTGGGATTTATCAAAAAATTAAATCCGAAAATGTATGAATTCATAGAAAAACGACTCCATAAGTAAACGATAAAACGTTAAACAAAAAAAAACAGGAAATTTGCTGTTTAGAGAAGGAAACTGCAAAAAGTTGGATGTATATACTGCGTATAAAGGAATTGTGTAATAAAACTATGAATGACTTTTATCATCTTCTGATACGTCAACGTCTGTATAATCACAGGATCTGGAAGACACTGACGACATGCTTGCGGTGCGACCTTAAATGACAATAGTTTATTTTTTATATATGAAAAGAAATAAATTACCATTAAGATAACAAAGAGGAGGGGGCGGAAAGCATAATTTTAGAGGGGGCTCATCCTCTTCAGGATTTCCTGAAAGCATGCTAGTTGAAGGTAAAGAAGAAGTTTCTTTTATATTTGTTATTTTTTCATTTGTTATTGCTTTTTTTTTTTTTTTTTTTCGTCTCCCGAATTCGTCAAATGATTCTAAAAACGATTGAAAGTGAATAAACGAAAATTGTTAGCGCAGTACCTTCATCTGACAAATGTTGCTGCTTATCGTGTCTAAAAAAAACATTCATTAATTAAATTCTATATTTGAAGACTAGAAAGTGGTCTAATTTATATCCATTTCACTTACGGGTCTTGAAGATCGTAATGACCTCCAGCCCTCCCTGTTCGCGGTGATTGGGTGTAGGAAGGCTTCATAGCATTACAGACATTACACTTGTCTCGCCTAGCCCAATTTATATTGCCGCAGCTAAAAAAAAAAGACACTTTATTAGCTGTGACCTTTTTTTTCCTTCTCAACTCTTTCCACATGCTGGCTTACTGATTACAATGCCAATCCCCACGTTTGAACAAACCTGAGTTCTTTCCCGGAATATCGCTGTCACCTTTAGTCAGAGTAGAATCCAGAGCTAGGATCCGACAACAATATAAGAATTAATGTTTTTTTTTTGTTTGAAATATGGTTTAACGCAATCATTTTATAGGTAGCGTAACATATTAGAAATATTTTCATAATAGGGTGTACCTCGTTTGTTTTTGATTGCTCCACATTTATTACACCGTGTTCGTTTGGCGAAATTAACCGTGGAACAACTTAAACATATCCAATCACCTTCACGTTGCGACTGAGAAGATGCATTATGAGAAGATCCCTGATTAGTTAAAACAGAAGTATTAATAAATGGATCTCCTTGATTGATCGTTGAACGTTGTTGATGACCTGATGATGCAAACGACATGTCACCAGCCGTCCATGCCTCAAGATCAAATCCCCCAGCCATTTGTGCACCTAGTATTAATGTAAAAAAAAAATGATACGTGAAACGAATTTTTATTTATGAAAACGCACTGTAAAACTCGTTTGGCATGGAGACTTTAAATAATATATGCTTCTATTTCAATACCTTTTTTTGCTTCGTAACTAGTTACCAGGAATTTCGGACCCTTCAGTCACTGGATTATGTGACAGTGAACGTTTATTGGTAAAAATGCATGAACTTTCAATTTTTTGATGCCAATGATTTCAAGGTTGTGAATTAAAAAAAAAAACTAAAAGCATCAGTAAATGACACAATAGATAAAAATTTTTGTAAGCATGGTTATGGAGGACTTTATTGAATAAATTCTCTAAAACAATAACATGTGATTTTATAATGAATACAAGATTTTTTTTTCTCAGTGTCGGATAACCGTGTCAAAAATTGTACGAAAAATATTAGTTATAAAGAAACATATAAGAAGAGTTTTATGAAAACAATTGTTGCTGGTAGTAGCACTGATTAACAATACTACACATGCTTCCTTACGCTTTCTACTGCACAATACTGTAAATCGGGACATTTAAAGAGCAGAAATGTCATTTAATTTTTTTTTTTGTACCCTATATTCACAACAAGAAACTATCTAAACTGTGTTAGGTAAAATGAAAAGATCAAGTTTTTTAGGTCGCCGTCGTCATGAAGACGACGATGAACTCGACATTTTCGCAACGTGCGCTGATTATAGCAACAATAACATTTATAATTCTTCGGATAGAGATTCTAGTGCAAACGAAGATCCTTCCACGGATTCAGATTTAAGTGATGATGACATTTTAAATGAAATTAATTTAGAGGAAAACAATAACCAAAAAGTATGTGATGAAAAAAAAAACGCACATACACAAAACAATAGCTCCGAATCACAAAAAACTTCTCACGGTGCTATAACAATCGTTTCACCTGATAATTCTTCGAAAAACATAAAAGAGGTTTTAAAATTGAACGAGGGAAAAGAGACTGATACATACTACGTAAACAGCACGGATGAGAGAAAGGATACTCCAACCGAAAACCATAAAATCAATAATGCGTTACCAAATAATGCAGAGAAGTCTTACAAAACTCACGAGAAACGGTTCCGTCGACGTATGAGAGGTAGAGGTGGTTTCGAGTCTGCCAACGGAAGAATCTGGGACAGGGAAACTTCAAAAGATAAAGGTTTCCGATATCCTTCTTATTTCGAACATGAGGATCGGTTAACTGAGGTACCTGAGGATTCGTCAACACGTTTAAATCAGGATCATTTAAAGAAAAATGAAAACATGGAAGCAAGAAAGAATCTGTACGTTTTTCATTTTTTGTACCATTTTTGTTTGAGCATTGAAATGACATGATAACATTTTTGTAGAACACACTCAGCCAATCATTTTAGTTCCGATCGTCAAGTCTCCAAAAAAAAAATCGCATCTCAAGACAAATGGCTGCATGACCGTTACGAACAATTATTAGATACAACAAAGCCAACGCCTGATTTAAAAAAAAAAAATAGAAGGAATCGTTCTCATCGAAATTATCTAAGTACATCTACCAAAAACATGAGACCTGTGGAATCGGCGAAATCAGGATAAGCCTATGTGAATTAGATATTGTTGAAAACCTTAACGCGCAACGTTATATACTAATGTCCAGAATTGCCACCGTTAACTATCTTAACAAAGACGTATGCTAGTTTCCAAAAAGCACCTGGTCTCTTCTAGCAGCATGATACTCGTCTGATAATTCTTTCTTTCGTCTTTAGTTTATCTTGACTTGCTTTTTTACGATATTTTGAAAATTTAATATCACCAATATTTAAATTAAAGAAGAAACTCCGTTGCTCAGGTATAAT
This sequence comes from Hylaeus volcanicus, assembly GCF_026283585.1. Taxonomy (NCBI): domain Eukaryota; kingdom Metazoa; phylum Arthropoda; class Insecta; order Hymenoptera; family Colletidae; genus Hylaeus; species Hylaeus volcanicus. The sequence continues at coordinate 2,673,628 of NW_026533172.1, forward strand.
AAATATATAGTAGTAATTGGACCGCTGTGAACGCTTTTCTTAAGGACATACCTATGTAACTTCTTACTTGTTCAACATTAGAATAATTTAAGATATACGTTAGATTTAAACTAGTTTTCAATTTCTTAAGCAAGACCTTTTAGTACCATTCTCATGGTAGTACATAATTATCAAAAATTTTTAATGATAATTTAATGTAATAAATTTGATAAAATTTAATAAAAAGAAATTTTTTTAAAACATTTCGTATTCTCTAGAATTACGTAAACAAGATGACTATGTTCAGTATTTCTGTCAAAACGTTAATAAAAGTATATAAGTTTTTACCGTTTTGAATTCCATGAAGACTTTTATAAAATATTTTCTTCATGATTAAATTTTGCACGTGATTGTTTTTAAACAGTCTTGTAACTAGAATCTTTAGAAACTCATTCGACGATAAGATATATCACTTGTTTTTTTTTATCCGTCAGATAATTGGTAAATCTTTGAAACTTAGCATGTATTATAGTTTCTAAAAGAGATAAAACATTGATGAATACACTTTTAGAAAATTTTCAATTTAAAAAAGATTGTATACAGGTATTTAACACTACAATTTAAATATCGTCTCTATCTTTTTAGAGAATTCGTGCCGCAGAGTGGTAACTTTGTATTCCTAGTGGATTATGACATAGAATTGGTTTTAGAAACAAATTTATATTAAAAAAAACATTCAGAAATAAAGCGATTTGTATGAAGAATTCTACAATCATGAATAGATGGTTTTTAATAAATATTTGATGAAAGCTTGTGCACGAAAAAAACGTTATAGAGAACTTTGATATAATGTTAAACGTTTTTTTAAATTAAATTTTCATTACTACTCAAAACAAGAAAAACTCAGAATCAAGTTTTTACATATTAGCGAGAAAATTACAAGGCAACTTTTAAATTTTCCAGTTCTGTTATGCGTAGATACTTTTCCAACGTTCTAGACCACCCGGTTTACAAACCAATTCTTTATATAACATCAAAAAACAATAAATTTAAGATTGAAAAATGAATTTTATTCTTGATATTGTTGACTACAAGTTCAGGCCGAGTTAAAAAAGGTAGCTTTTTTAAAGCATAGTTTGTCCTGTAGTCGTCGTTCAAAGATTGTTTTCAAACGTCATGGGGTTCTGATGATTTAAGAAGCAAAATCACTATATAAAACTTTATTTACATTAAAAATATGTAGAACTTGGTCGTTTTTCCATAAAAAAATATCTGTGTTGCCCATTCAAAAGCAACAGAGTTCATGTGTAAAAAGTAAACTGACACATATTTCTATTGTAAATTGTTTTTCTAGCAAAAACGATTTATTTTATCGTATTAAAAAGCAAATGTAATTTTTTTTGACTCTCCAATTGTGCAAGAAGTTTAAAAATTCAACAGTCATATTTTCTATCATCTGACTCCCGCTCCTAAGTGAACGTTGCAAAACAATTTTACTATGAGTTTTTTTAATCCACTATAATGAGGGTAATATTGAAGCAGATCAATTATTTTTATACAAGTATATGTTTTATGCTAATTTTGTTTCTCGGTAGTAGAATAGTTAGTGTTTCTGGTGTCAAGGGTTTGCATGCAACATACGGTCTAGGTGAGGTAGCGTGTCGTCTTTTGATAATTGACGTTAATACGTGTTAAAATCATTAATATGCAGCAATCCTCAAAAATAAAGTTGGTCTTCTACAAGAATTGAATGCTTCTGTTGCGTCAACCAAAAGTAGATTTGGATCCTTGTCATCGTTTTCCGGGTATAAAAAAATAAAACCAGCGATAATTCCATGCTCAGGTTTTTCAATCTTATCAAATTCTTGTGTACTTTTTACTTGCAATGATTGACAGAGTGTATGAAAATACTTGATAAATTTATATCACAATGTGCTTTAAATGAAGGTTTCTTGAAACCCGTAATATCGGTAAAATAATGTTAATGAAGACATACCTGTAATGTTTTGTTATACTATACATACATGTATACGTAATCTAGCTACGAGAATTTTGTGAAACGTCAGTCTCAGCAGATCCTTCTTTTACAGATCGTGATGTACGTGAACTTTTACTGTGTCTTGTTATACAAAGTTTCATCTTTTAAATGGAGATTCTGAAAATTGTTTATACAGTTCAAATACTGTTTAGAGCTGGGGAAACGTCTTGCCAAAAAAACAGGAGCTAATTTTGCTGCATTACACACAAACAACCATGTCATGGGTACTGTTAGTTTTAAAGTATTTAATTTCATCACAATACATTGATTTTATTCTGCAGGATCTTGCTCCGCCTTTCTAAATGTAATAAAAAAAGTTTTTAGAAGTAGAGCGTGTTCATTGTATTTTAATTTTGTAGATGTGCCACGAACATGGTGGAGGATGGAGATGTTACTCTGGACTATGTGACGAATTAGCAGCTTGCACTGGTACTTATGTGCAACGGTTATAACGCAAGACGTAGACATTTATTTTTTTTGTTTTCAGATTGTCCTTACGTTATGTTACAGCTAGCTCCCCAGCAACCTTTACAACCTGAGGTTAGATATTACTTTAAATTTTTTTTTGTCCATTAAAAAAAATTTTATTAGATTTGTGCTGACCGAGGTGAATGTTTCATAGGGTCAACAACAAGCAATAATGGGTATTGTGAATGTGACAACCCTTTTCGCGGCCTTGCATGTGATCAATACGTAATTCACAGTACCACTGATATTTAAAAAATTTTTTCCATAACAAAACCACAATTAAAAAAAAATCTTCTAGAACATTTTATTGTTAGGCAGTTTACGTTTGCAATTGAAGTATGATAATTACCTTTTATATTTACACTGTATACACTTAAAAAAAAATAAATTGACGGATTTTCCTAATAAATTGGCATGCACATATTTGAAACTGGTTTGTGCATAATAACTTTGTCGTAAAATGTATTTGTGTTTATTTTTATTTGTCTTGTATAAGAAAACTCATTAAAGCTTTATAAGAATCCTCAATGCTCGACACTACAAGTATGTAGCTAAAGTTGTCAAAATATTATATTACCTTATTGTTTACTACGTTCATTTAACGTAGCATTGTGGAAAGTAGTAACTATCGATATCACATATTGCACAGGACAAATTAAACATAATAGAAATGTAGTCACCCATTCTATGTTTTGCAGAGGTATAAAATTTTATTTACAGTGTATGTTTATGGTTTTTTTCAAGAAAAAATTTTGACTGATACGTAATCGTGTCTGAAACTTTGACTTGTTAATACAAGGCCTTGCATTTTATTTGCTGATGTCATGATTATACCTTATAGATCATTAGTAAGATATATTAAGGTCGATATAATTTTCATGCATTACGAAGTGTGAAACGCATATTTTATGTCGAGCCTTAATTAAACAAGAAATTTATAAACAAACGTAAATTGAACTTTGCTTAGTGAAACCGTGTATTTTTACTAATTGTTGGATGTTTGAATGTAATACAATGTTTGATACGGATTTAGTATCTGTTACACAAAGTCGAAAAACACGATTGTAGTGTCCCTAAAACATGTTTTCTGTTATGCTAAACTATAAAACATGTTTGTCGACCCTCTCATGAATGTTAATTTGCGTGATTGTCGCTAAGAAGTCGTTGCATTTATACTTGTTTATCCATCTAGAAAAAATCAAGTAGTATATTACTTTGTATTTTTTGTGTTTACATTATTTATCGCTTTATCAACATTTCTGTACTATGAAGTATTTTTTCTTTGTGACTTTATTAGCCGTTATTATCAATTCCATACATATAAGTTACTGTCTTCAGTTTACCGAAGTCAAAGAGCAAGGAGTTTTTCTTATTGAATATAGTGGAAAAACGACAGATACCCCAATGAAAAGTAGAAGAATCCCATCGCTAAGTGGTTTATCTCTTAACGTTCATCCAACTTTCTTCACTTTGAAAGGTTCATTTTACTTTTGTGTTTCATCAAGTACTTCTAAAATATTAAATGATCGCCGAGGTTTAACTTGGATAACTAAAAATCATGTTCACTCCTCATTCACACTATTCAACTGGACATTTTATGAAGCTAAAAATGGGGACGATTTTTTACAAAGTTCTTCTATATTGGATCATGGTTCACAAAACGAAACAAAAATTTTGGCAGAGCTTTTACCTAAAGGGGGAACTAGTGAGGAATATAATACGCGTTATTGTTACGTTCCCGATCCAATGTCACTCATTAGCGATGAAAGGGATGACTCAAGTAAATACAGAATTGATAAGCAGGTGATTGGTACGCATTACTTTGAGCCAATAGTCAATGCAGTCGTTCATTATGGGACAATTCCAATGACAGAACTTTTGGGTGAGTGGAAACTTCCTATTTCCGCTGTTGCCGGTCCAATGCATTTGGTCGTTACAAATAGCATGGAAATGGTTTATACAATGGCGTTTAAAGGGAATCCAACAAGTGTCCGTTCATTATTACCACGTTGTATTGAGTTTGGGTTATTGGCTCGCTGTTTTACGTACATATACCTTAACAGTGGCAATACATCGTCTCATTTTGAGCTTACGTTTCATCGACCAACAGAAACCCTTACGCTTCCAAAACAGGGAGAAGAAATTTTTTATTTTCTGATGAATTATCAGAATTATCTGTATTTTGACACAAACGCAATGGCAAAGAGTGAAAATGATACTCTAGTTGAGAATACTGAAGTTGTTAGTTTTTGTATTTACAGCGTTAAAGATTTGACTGTTCTTAAGAATTCCGATGTGCTTGTGAAAAACAGTGGATCTTTTAAAACAACACTTTCTAATTTATCCAGGCGTCATAGCCGAACAAGTTCCCAAGCTATATATAGAGGAGCGCAGAGCATTACTACGTATGCTATGGGACTGAGTTATGATGTGGGATTAAGTGATCCGCTGCTTACGTGGTCACTTGAAAGCAAAAACGTGTCTCAATTTGACCATGAAATACTAAACTCAGGACAATTTGTAACTCAGTGTCGTCTCATTTCTTTTACCCCCCAAGATCTTCCCATTAAAGAACACATGTTTCAAGATGTTCTTATTACTAGAAATTATGTGGAAAAAATCGAAATGAAATTTCCACATAACAATGATTATATCAAAATGGTAGCTGTTTCTCGGGCCGCTCATATTAGAGCAGTTGCACCTCCCGACGGTATCGCAGTTTCCGTACAAACAACATCACGTTTCATGTTGGTGGATGTTGTAAAAGGTTGTAATGACACTACTTTAGTTGAGGTTGAGGACCACGTTGAGAGGAATGAATATGTTTCTAGTAGTATCTATAGTGACCAACACGAATCCCATGAAAACGTATGTCATGATCTTTTTCTTCCACTAGAAAGTTCTTATCGACCACATACTGCATTGGACTTATATGTATACCAAGCCAATCAAACCCGTCCTATTCTAGGAACCAGTGGTGTTACAGTTTCGATAGGCACCCGAATATGTTTTTCTTTAATAATTCTTATATCGATGGTTGCAAGTTTTACATAATTGATTGGATGTTTTCCACATTTAGCATTTAGCATTCAACTTTCATACTAGATTTTGACCTGTTTAAATTCCCTTACTAATTATTAAAGATGAATTTATATTTTGACTTTTTTGGTAACGCAAAAAAAAGTTTTCACATTAAAAATGTTTTTGTACTCAATTATGGCTTGCTTTTTGTAGCTTATTATTTTTAGAAAGTTGTTACAAAAATTATTTTTACAAATTAGACATATTTTCCTTACACAAGAGGCGAAACAATGTAAAAAAAATTTGTGTAGGAATTTGCATAAATTTAAATGTTAAACATTTATTCTCTTTTTTTGACACTTTTTTTTTCATTTATAAACGATAACAGATTTTTATAGATATGAATTTTTACCTTGGCAAAAACTCACTAACATAGCGAATGGTATCATGTCCAAAAAATTTTGATACCTTGACAGTTTACGTTGAATTGTGTGCTTTGTAACTAGTTAAAACAATATTCGTCAATATAAGTTGCAAGAAATGATTTAAAATAAATAACAAAGTTCCCTCCAGTTATTAAATCGTCTTTTTTTGCTAAAAAAAAGCTTTCTTGATTGGGAATCTCAAGAATGAGTATGTATTATAAAAACGTAGAGACTTGAAAAATTTTCACGTGGGTCATGCAGAACTATAATATAAGTAACTTGAAGCAAGATTTTTATAATCGCGATTGACATAAATGCCAACAAACATTAATTTTTTATATAAGGTTATTTTTATTTGTGATCCAAGTTGCAATTAAAATTTTCCATCTCACTACCTTAATACATAAGAGTTAATTATTTATTTTGTTCATTACGATCTCACTGTTTTATTTACATTAGGAAACTGTCATTTTTTGTTAATGATTTCAGGTTGTTAACATGATTTTTTGATCAACAATTTGAAGAATTTGGATCATGTCATGAGGTTTGATTTTGCAGGTGGCATTTTAATTTTTTTGAGTTTTTAAAATAGGTAGGCATAATTTGTACGCATTGTTTAGCCGGTGAAAAATTAAAAATGCATGAATTATACAGTAAGTCTTCAAGCGTAAACAACTAGAAGTATAGCACTATCATTTTGGTTATTCGCAATTCTGCACAATAAAAATTTTCTCTTTCATATAAACAATTTTAATCTAAATTGAAAATTTACCATATATTGGGTTGTGATAGATGTTAGATCCTGCTTCTTGTAATTTTTGGCAATAGACTTTAATTGACCCAGATTTCAGTAAAGTACTACTATTACATGGAGTTTTGATATAAACCATCTGTAGCATAATTTGTGCGTGGTGTTCAGTGAGTAATGTGTTTGGTATTTTAGTGTTTTATGCTACCTGCTTTCCGTCAACGATACATTTTAAAAAGACATTGACTTTTAGACTAATAGGACATTACAGTTTGTTTTCCAGGTTGTTTTGAAGAAGCAAATTGTTTCTTTAAATGAAATATTTTGAATTGGGATAAACCAATTATTCAATTAGTTTTTAAACATAATTTTTTCCTTGTTAATTCTAAATAGGAATTTTTGTGAAAAATTCCAAAATATTTCAAAAGTTATCGTAAGTATGCCCAGTGGTGTTTCGCTAATTATGTCGAAATGCTTTTGTGCTAAAAAAATTTTGTGTTTTAGATAATGATATGGTAGAAATCACAATGTAAAGCTAATTCAAACTGATGTTAACCTATTACCTTCAACTTTCATTTTAAAAATCTGCTACCTTGGTACCTAGTAATTGTTGTAGAATAATATGTTTTCAAATGTAACACTGGTAAGGATCTTTAATCACAAATTGTTAATTCTATATTCTCAACTGCAACTCGTATTTTATAAACTTTCTGACCTATATTTTACTTCCCAACCACAAAAAAAACCTTTGTTAAAGTCAATAATATTTTTCGTCTTACGACAATCATAGTATGCTTTATAAAAGTTTTTAATTTTAATAATACCGTTTGATAAAATAATTTAAATTTCTATAATACACATAAAATGTACCCAATCGTAAATCTAGAATCTAGAGGGATAAAAAAATTAATTTGAGTTTATAATTCAAAAAAAGAGAACTATTTTGATCAGTTATAAAAGAAAGTTCATAACACGGTTAAAGTTAAAAGATGCGATACAATTTAAAATTATGATCATGTCGATGACTCAGATATACATTTTTTCAAGTGTCTCATTCTAAGGATTAATTTCACTGTTTTTTATAATCTGTATTTTATTATTTGAACCATGCTAAATGTCTTTGTGCGCAGTCATGTAAAAAAACAATTTGCTTTTTCCGCTGTTAAATACAAAAGATAGAAAAACTCAGTATTTATTTTATAAAGCCGTATTTTTATTTAACTCTTAGTAAATATGATACATTTAATTCAATATTTTGAAAAATTCTTTACCTGCCTTAGACAACGGTTTCCTTTGCATATAAATTCATCACCATAATTCATGTTTCAATTTTTTCTACGCTTAAACCAGCAAATCTCAAAATTTTGTTTCTTTTACTAAAAGGTTCCAATAGTACATTTTTGTATCAAAACGCTTAATGAAGCTTTCTGGTGATATTCATTATCTATTTTTTAATTGATGTCACTTTTAACAAAAAAAAAGGAATAATTTGAACGAATTGTTCATTGAATAAATCACTGTAGGCTTAAATAGAAAAAAGAACTAATACTATTTATTAGTTTTCACCGAGTTCCGGATAAACAATATTTCTTGAAGTAATAGTGCGCTAAGAATAATTTTATTCATCACTTTTGTCATTAGTTAATTTTGGTTACGATAATAACAAAAAAGCCTTGTGCAGTTTGGGTTATATTATTGAAAGTTCATGTTAAGACATACAGATGAATTATTTTTCAGAGTTGTCGATGAAAAAAAACAAATTATCTAGTTTTTTAATTAATCTGATTTTACAAAAACCTTGTGTCTGTTCTTTTTATTACTGATACCATTCAACGTTAACATTCTAAAAGTTGTAACACATGTAAACAATGGAATCGAAACGAAACCGTACAGCTCCCCTTTTTTAACTAATGACTTATAAAACAATGAAGAACAACGCAAGAACGCTTGAACATTTTTTTTATATCTCAGATACTCTTGCAAGAGAGTCACTACTTTTAGGAACCTCCTGCTCTGAGCTATACCATTTGTTGGACCTCTGCATGGATTCAAATATTTAATAAAAATTATTTGTGAAAAAAAGACGGATTCAAAAGATATACATTTCTACCCATTTTTTAATCACAACAATATCAAGGTTCCTTTTAAGAATATATAGAAAATTGTACAATATACGAAATTAAAGTAGTATTACTATAGTGTTGTAGTTTTGCAAGTTATTTAAACGTTTCAAATACGGTAATTATCTGTTTCTATACATCTAAACTCTCTATAATTAGTCGAGAACGTTTTGTTATTGAATCTTATAACCTATTTGACAAAAAACCACGTGATCATTTTAATAATAACAAACCATTTTGGGTAAACACGATTAAAAATGCTGCCAACTCATTGAAATGAAAAAAATGTATTGCCATGTTAGTTGCCATTTCTTGCAAAATGTTTCTTAGTAAAGTCAAATTCAAAGTATCGTAAGCGCCTTGCACAAAAAACAGGCTAAGCAAGCACACAGAAGACCGCTTAGGTCAATCAGCTCTATCAATTAACTCTTAAATAAAGACCTATGGTTGTGTTCAATAGAAGGTTTAACAAAATACTTTAAAAACAATTTCATTCCGCTGATTGGTATCAAATAATAATAACATGCACGGCAAGTAAAAGTATTATTTTGTGAGAGACACTTTAGTTGCTGAATACTACATTACACCATCAACATTCTTTTTTTTTTTTGCGTGACACGCTTACACGACTTTCGCTCTCTATTCGGCTTTACAGTTATTCAAATACCTTTATTGTGTCGGGATATATCATTAACAAAATCATGTAACATTTAGAATTGATGGTAAAAAAACTGAATATTTTCCCAGTTTTACGTCAAATATTATCGTATTAAACAAGGGAGTATAAACATTGACCTTAATCCAAGAATTTATAAAACAATGTGGTCTGATTGAGATTAGTTTCATGATTGTTTAAAAAATTTTGAACGTTTGTGAATATTTTCTTTTTTCAATTTTACTCAAAAACTTGATTTGCTTTTTGCATAAAGGTTGATAAAAAAAGTGAACAAACAAGGTGTTACTAGGATTGAAAGTGAAGTGGTTTTGATTGAGTTTTAAAAACCACCTCGACTAAACATACGATGCATATCTTTTTTTTGTAAATAAATCTTATTTAAGAAAAAATAATTGCAATTGAAATCCTTACGCAGAAAAAATTTTGCTTTTTAGTGAATATTGTTAAAGGAATCTGTGAAGGTTTTGCAACAAGCTTATAAAAAAATTTCCTGAAGTACTCATATGACGCAGTATTTTATTGTAGAGTAATACTAACGTTAAAATTTACACGACTTTTACGCTATAAAAATTCAAAGATAAACTGTTATTGATATGTGTTCTGTTATTGTTGACGTTTCAATGACGACTGTCAACTGAAAAATTCAAAAACTAAATAAAATATATCATTTTTGTTTGTATTTTCAATATTTACAATGCAAAAACTTTTATGTTATGAAGCTTTACTCAAACTAACCCAACAATCACAAAAAATAAGTAATTGATAGTGGCAAATCATGTAAAATTACACTGAAGACGAGACGCTTCCAAAAACACTCTAAGAAGACAATTTTTAGACATATGCTTTCAAATTGTCTTTTACTTTAAAAATTGACATTGGGGGTCTGGTCTCCGGAACAACCTGGTCAACTGAAATAGAAATAGATTCTGACACATTGGCTGTCTTTTCCACTATTGGTTTATGTTTTAGACCACTTATAAGCGTGTTGACAAAACTAGCCGTGGACGTTATTTTGGTAGCACTCGGCTGAATAAAAAAATTCGATTTACTGGGAGTGCCAGGAACCATCCGATCGTCAACAAATTTCTTGTATGTTTAAACAGAACTATTTTTCGTCAAAATGAATTATAATCAATTTAATCACCTTTCGCTCCCAAGGATATGGAACACGGTATCGTTTGCAGAGTATTCGATCGGGATCCCAATTGAAGAATGTGCGACGTGCGATTAGATTTGATACAGCCTGTAAAATGCGTTTATAACTTAATCAGAATCAAGATGAATAAAAATAAACTAACTACAGATAATCCTACGTCAACAAATCTTAATTCGAAATTTGGATGCTTTGCCTTGAATGCTCGGTAATTGTTACCTAATTATAAACGTGTCGGCCTACTATGTACTCTTAAACTGCGATTACACATACCGAATTCAACTCGTTCCTCTTTTGCTGCATCAGCAGATAACTTTTTTTGAGACTCAAGCATTAAACTAGCCGGTACTTTTTCTTCCTGTAAATAAAAAAAATAACAGCAGCGTTAACTGCTTTTGATAAATTCATAATTGAATATAAACTATTTGATTAATATTTTGAAACACAACTGTTTCACTTTTGTACTCTATATTTAGTCACTATATTCTTTGAAAATGGTACAATGCATTTATTCAAAGTTTGTTAGGATCGTTCTACGAATACGTACTAACGCGAGACAGAACAAATCATAACGTGTTTGTTTTTCGGAATTGTCAGGGTAGTAAAGATTCTCTTAATATGAAGTAGCACGTAATAACAAACTTTTATTTTGTATAGCGTACTATAATGAGTGACTTCTGAATCCTTTACAAAACGATTCTCAGTAGAAAATTGTTCTATAGAGATAACGTTTTTAACCACAAGAAAAAAAATTGTTGAGAAAATGTCATGCTGTTTGCAATGAATCTGTTGTACGTACGTAAAAACTTTATTTTTTCATCTGTCATTGTTTTGTAGTTAAAAGGTGTAACATCAGATAATTTATTTTCATTTAAAGCCGGAATCGTTGTTGAAACATTCGTAATTTGCGCAATTGTCTTCTTCTTTTTAAGATGATTCAACAGATCGTAAATAACACCTTTTATGTTGCCCATTTGTAAATCTGATTTATGCTTTAACTCGGCGGCACTCGGCGTATATAATCCATTAAATTGTCTTGGTACTGGAAATCGAACAAGAATATCTATTGACCTAAATAAAAAAACTTTTGTATTCAACTAAACTAGAATAGAAAAAACAAACTTTAAAAAAGAAATGTCATTTAACGTTGGTCCTGTATTAGATTTAGCAATGCTAAACGAAATCTTCTGAGCATTTTGATAATAACGCAAATCAAGCTTCTCTGTACTAAGCGATGCATGCTGTTCAGTTGCATCCCATTCATCTTCATCATCTTGTAGTATACCGAATCCGAATGGTTGCGACGATCTAGACACTGATTCACTTTTTCTGGTAGACATCATGTTGTTGTCGCATCCGATGCCCTCTTTTGTTAATCTTTTGACTCTTTTCATGTTTGAGCATTGAGTTAAAAGCTCTTGAAAAAAAAATTTACACCTTTCGTTTCTTTTTTCTGAATAAGCAGAAAAAAGTTTCAATGAGTAGAAAATCAAAGTTTTGCAACATACGGTAATTTGTGAGAAGTTTATCATCTTCATTTAACGATGCTTTGGGTGTCTCACCACTTTGGGAAACGGGTTGAGTAGACGGCAGGTCGGGGCCGTATCGACGTTTTTGAGTTGGTGGCTGCACAATGAAAATAATTTTCGTTTCCGAATTTATCCTTTGTTTGAAATGTCATATTGAATACTCAACCAATCTTAAACGTACTAATTGATAAGAAACTGATGTCATAACAGCAAGAAAGCTAGGCTTCCAGCCCATAGAAGTCAAAATTTTTTGTCCAGGTGGAACGTTTTTTTCAATTAAAAATTCTAAAGCGTTTGCTTGAAACGGATGAGCGTTCTCCGGACAGCTTATGTTAGACTTGGTTACTGAAGAATTGGTTGTGGAAAAGATTCCTGACGGATGTTTACCAGTCATCATCTCCTCAACGTCTTCATCATCCATGTAATCTTGAATACATGCGTGACGCAACTTAGATCTTTGTTTTTGTGACGAAAAAAAAGTTGTTGGTGTCCATCCTTCTGCAGATCCAACAGTGTTATTATAGCCAGCGACGAATCCACCTGTCATGGCCCCATGGAATACGCGCCTTCCATCTGAATGACGGGCTGTGGTTCCTTTAACTTGTAAACATTTCTGTTCCTTGGGTATTGCTAATGTCAAAGCCGCCAAACGACTCAATTTATCAGGAAACGAACCTTCTACATTGATTTCATCAATATCGTATCGATTAAGCGGGTGCCCCAGAAACTTTGTAGCAACACGTGGGAATTTCGTTTCATCAGATTCATTTATGGCAGCTGCCTTTCTTTTGTTTGACCTAGATGACCCTCCAGCAGGTGGTAACATTTTTTTTTAATCTACTCAAAAAAAAAACTTCAATTAAGCGTTTACTGGTAATTATTAGTGCTTACTATTCTTTGGGAGTCGAAACCTCCAAAAAGTGTAATTGAAGGATTTAAAACATGTTTTTCATCTTCTTGTTAGGAACAGGTGAAGAATATGTCTGCTATTGTCACTGATATTCACGTTGCCTTCCATTTTACATGTCATAAAAGAAATAAATGGAAAGAACAATAAAAATAAAAGACATATAAACATTAGTGTCATTTGTTTCCCTTGCAATAATTTATTGTAAGAGCTTCTTTCATTCCTTTATCGTTATTAACGATAACAAATTGTAAGAGATTTTTTTTTAAAGTTTTTTAAAAAGGCTCTTACATAAATACAAGAAATTTCTCGAAAGTAAATAATTCCTACAAATACATTTAATTGAAAGAAAATTCTAAAGTCAACCTATCGAATTGTTCTTATGCATCACTTTATCATAGGTATCAAACCCAACATCTTTATGTTTCACTGTAGCAACGTACAAGTTTATGACGATATCACGTGAAAAGAAAAAAGAAAAAAACTGCCTTTAACGAGGATTAAAAGTTGTAAAAAGGTATGGTCATGAAGAAAAATGAGTATCTATACTTTTACCGTGCCAGAATTTCAATTACAATTAAAAATCTCACAGGAGTGCAGGTGCCTTATTTGATTTGTATACTTTTTTACTCGAAATTAGTTGAATGAGGTGTATAAACATAAATGTATCAATTATTTTGTATAGCAATTTAATAGATGTTTCTATATTACCAAAAGGCTGATACATTGCATTTTGAAGTAATAATTTCTAGTAATCAAGTTCATCGCACATGCAATACGTTGGCGAATCAATGCGTTCTACATGTTTTCCAGACCATTAAACTTTACACTTAGAATATTTGGCAATCTGGACACATTTTATTTTTTCATACTAGATTTTTAATAAAATGTATACTTTCATTACGAATTTATGCTTTTGTTTCATTGACTAAAGAAGATTTCTACCAATTATTCGGTTTGCGTACAGTACAAGATTCGCGTCGTAGGGAAGTTTCACGAAATATCTGCTGTGAAGCACCGTTGTACGGTCTTCGTCTATCTCTTATACATTAACTATTTATGGTTAATTAAACAATTATACCCGATGAATTTTTTTTGGTTATTTTAGAAATTTAAACAGTGTTTGCTGTCTTGAATTTAACGTTTTTTATTGGAGGTTGTAAAATAATTTGAAACTTTGTTTAATTTCTTAATTTGTTACAATACCAATTTAGCAGAAATACAATGTGATGTATCAGAACAGTCGTACTTTAATCGTTGCTTTGTGAAGTTATCTTAATTTTGTTAAAACAAAATTTCTATTGAAGCTAACAGCTTACACGTGTTAATTATTTTAAAACATCCAATGAATAATTTTTATACTTTTAATTACCGTAGTGTACGTCTCGTGAATCCTACGGGTTGGCGTCTCAAAGACATACAAACAAAACTCATACGTATAAAAGACGACGGGTTCAACGTGGAATTACTCAGTAAAGTATTTGACAACGGTCTTTACCAAATCGTATTTTTTTTTGGACTTCGGGAAAAAATTGAAATTTTTTTGTGTTTAATTTCCTTACATTTTAACTTTTTTATTAATGTCATAAAGATAATAACTAATGTTGAACATGAAAAAGCGTTTGTTTGACAATTTTAAAAACAAGTAGCTTAAAAATGAATTCAGTTAGCGGATAAAGTAGGTTTAAGATATTTTTTTAAAAGACGGGTACTAGTATTAACACCACTTTTAGCGGCATGCATGTCATATGGCATAGGTTTATTGTTAAGAAGGAAAAAATAAAAAGAATTCTTCTTATTCAGCTATAAAAGAATGGAAGAAATTAATAACAATCATAAAGTTACTCTCTTAAGAGATAAGCCTAAGAAAAATAAACATAAATCAGTCAAGCTAAATGAAAATATAAATTATTATAACCAAGCTGTTTCAAGTGCTTATCGTCTGCTAGACAAAAATCCAGACATGACGGGCTCCTCATCGGATTCACTAGTATTTGAATAGTAGGAATTTATTTTGTTCAAGATATGGTTTTTAATGAGTAACACATTAATTAGTTCTGTTATTCAAAAGCTTATGCCTCCGGGAATTTACGTTATCCCGTGCTTGGGACCATTAGACCTAAAAGGTAGAGTTACAAGTGTTTTACACTAAAACCTCTTGTTGTTGTTTTTTGCACACCTAAAAAGCAAACTTGTTGGCATTGATAAGCTTTTTATGAAGTTTGGCAGGGTTTAATGTTCATTAGACAAGGATGGTACAGGGGAAGTATATTCGAATTCGAAATGAAGTTTTCTGAAAATTACCCTTCAGAACCACCTGAAGTCAAATTTAACGTCCCTTACCCTGTTCATCCTCGTGTCTGTAGCAAAACTGGAGTTGTCAATCTCTTGGTGCGTGTTCACAGAAACTAGACAGCTTAACAATGTTTTATTACTCTATTTTAATGAATAGGATATGTCCAAATCGTGGTCTCCGACATCGTTTTGTTCATTACACATTTTTGCGTACTTGAAGTGTTTATTCTATGAAAAAGAAAATTTTATTAGTCATGACGTGGAAGGAAATTTAGCTTTCCAAAAAATGTAATTTTCTTTGAAACCCAATGAATTAAGTCAACTAATGTTTTATTACCTTTTTACTTTAGACTAAGCGATACAGATAACTCTTTCTGGAAAGATTTGAAGCAAGGAACGATTGTACAGAACTATCAATTCAACAAACATTTTCATATCCATATTTCAGAAATCCATTCGGTCAATAGGCACTAAGGCTGAGAATGGTACCCTAATTCATATTAAAAACTCCCCTATTCAGCTTGATCAAAACTTTTCGAAGGTACTCTTACCGTTTCAGACTCAATAAATCATGTAGTAAGACGACTTTTTTTGTAAATTCTTCAATGGTCTAATGGAATAAGATATGTACAAGGTGTTGCATACTTTATCAATTAATAAATAATTAGTTTCCTTCTTATCACATTAATTGTGTCAATTCTGCACTTATTCTGCGGTTTAGTTGAATTGAGAGAGTACAATTAAAGGAAACAATCTAATGAAGTAAAAAAATATAGGGCGTTGTATGCATGATTGATATCTCTACTAAAAACGACTGTCTAGTGAATCTTTTACTGTGTACTACCTTATATTAAAAGATTAGACAAAATTTACTGTACGGTTTTCTCTTGAAGCAATATGCTGGTTTATTTGAAGTTTTTGTGACCTTATACAACATTCTTCTTCCATGTAAATGGCTGACATCTTTTTGGGAACCTTAAAACTTTTCCGACGACCAGCGTGTAGTTTAAGTACCCTAAGTCCTAGCTAAAATGGTTTTAGGATTTTAATGAGTATTATATAATAAAGTTTCAAGTTCTTGCAAAAATACTTATTTTATCAACAAACTAAAGTAATATTAGTAAATCAAGTGGCGTTTATTAAACCATCTTGTCTTCTTTCTTGTATGTAAGAGTCACTAGAATTGTTAACGATACGTGCTTTGAACAACAAATATTGCAATATTTCAAAGTCTAGATAATCTTGAATACAGTTGCACCATCAACTTTGGATACGTTTATAGAACATACGGCTACTATTTTATAATAAAAAATTAATTTTCCCGTTAGTTCAATTTGCGTAGATTAGAGGTGCTACAAACAGACAGTGCATGCTTTGACTTTAAATGAAACAATTATGCTTGTAACAGTATCATAAAACGTTTTTCTTCATATTCTCAAAATTGTCTTGGGTTTTTCTAGGGTCATCAAACATCCTCGGCTATTCTAGAAGCTATCCATAAGTGTTCAAGTAACAAAGTTATTGTGGATGCAGCGGATGAATTTATAGATTGGTACGAGTATGTATTCCTTCGTTGAAGATGCATGTTTACAAATTCATGCTGCCGTTAGGTTTCGCACAACCTATCCTATTCAATAGTGTAGGCTTTAATATTAGTGATGACTAAAGCAAGTTTCACGCATTCACTTTTGCGCACTCCATAACTATAACCTTTTTTTATTTCTCTGAAAGTTTTTTTATGATTTTGAATAACCTGAATATTTTTTTTTCATTTCAAAAAATTAAAATCGTAAGAATCAAACATAGTTTTTAAAATTTTAGTTTAGTATTTTTTCTTTAAAAAAATTCGCATTTTTTTTATAACGTCAAGTCTGACAGTCTTTGATTCTTTCTATAAATAGAAACATTACACTAGTTCTAAACAAGTATAAAAAGTTTTAAAGTTCCACTCAGAAAAGACCAAGTTGTTTCTCTTTATGATTTTGAACAAACAATAAAAGTTTTCTTGCTAAGACATACTATTCTATCAATTCATTTGTTTAAACGCATTAGAGTATAGAAAAGAATGTATCTTAAACATTTTAGACAAATGACTTGTTTTCTACAAAAATAAAAATAACACTCTTTTTTTTGTATTACTCTGATAGTTAGAAAAATTAGTTTTTAAAATACTAGAGAACGTAGGAAAAAACATTCAATAAGAAAAAACCAGTTGGTGTTAGCAATTAATTTTTGATGGTTCCATATATGAGCACTGGCTTGACGCTCAGCATGTTTTTTCTCTTCTCTGAAATAGTGTTATTAGGGTTTTTTTTGTTCCTGTGTGGACCCTTGGATACGTGAAATGGACAAGCTTGTTACCAGGTATTTAAAATATGGGAACCTCTTTTACGAAAAATTAGTCCTAGTCAACCGTCTGGTACTCGTTTAGAAATTAACTAAAACCGAATATTAGGCGTGAGTTGCTTATGCGACGACTGAACTCTCCAGTTGCGTGAGTGTTCTAGCAGTAGGTTGTGAAGATGAGGTATGAGATCTGAAAAGATGTGCTCCAGTGTAACCGTCTTGTTCCTTAATCCCTTTAGCAATACAGTGGAAGGATGAAGAATGAACTCTGAAAAGATGTGTAATAATGTAATGGTTTTCTCTTCTATAGTTGGTAGCACATCATGTATTATTAACCTATACAGCAATACATTTTTCCATCAACCTTTTTTTGGCTTAAAAACAAAGACCAGAGCATTAATTTAAAACCAATGTTTACGATATTTAAATCCTACACCAAAACGTTTTATTCACGAGCTGCTTTTAATATTCAATTATTTTAGAATTATCTAAAATTGTTTATGACAATGATCATGTGATTATTCAATTGGAAAAATCCTTTTTATTATTCCAATTTATCATGTGCAAGGTTTTCTGTATTGTTTAATGTTATAGAGTTTTTTCTTGAACACGTAAAAAAACATTTTCATTTAAATTAAAAAAACAAAAATGGTTAGCAAAATGTTTTAATTAGCATTTGTTTTTTTATCAAATGTGAGTCTATAGAACAAGTCAAGATCCTTGAAATGTAGTGAGAAGATTTTTTTCGCAAAAGTACATTGATTTTTTAAAGGAATGGTGGTCGTCAGGATACTACTAAGCAATAGATGTGTTATTTAATACACTTTTGTTTTATGCCCAATCAAGAAAAAGTGGTTAAAAACGTCAAAAACTTCGATTTAAGTAATAATTTGTCAAACTCAGCCTGTTTAAGGCAATATTTGAATTGTTCGTTTCTTGAAAACGATTTACAAGCAGTCCAGGCATGTTTATATCAACTTAGATTAGGCTCAACATTAAGGAAGCTTTTTTTAAACAGTTATCAGGCAGTAAGATAATTTGTCGTACGAAAAAGTTTTGTGTCGTTAATTAAACATATAAAAAAATATTTCTAAAGAAAAAATTATAAAGATTTTAATATCTCAACTCTATGATTGAGAAAGTAAGAAATTGGTTTTTTAAAAAAAAAAAAATATTCTCGCGTGTTTCACAACAGCCCTTAGATAATTTTGTAGCACCGTTAGAAAAACCACAAGATGAAAATTCCCATGATGTGATCCGAGTCTATGCAGATGGTAATCTTATTTGTATTTACTCTAACCTTACTTGATAAAAATATTTCAAGGAGTCTACGATCTTTTACATGTTGGGCATATGCGCCAACTCGAGCAGGCTAAAAAACTATTTAAAAATTGTCATTTAGTAGTAGGAGTATCTCCAGATGAAGATGTTCATCGTTATAAAGTATAACATATGTATTGATTAATCAGTTTTATCTCTATGATATTGCTGGACTATACAAAAATACTATTTTATCCTGCTAGGGGCAAACAGTTCAAACAATGTCGGAACGCGTTGAAACGTTACGACATATTCGATGGGTAGACGAAATTATAGCTCCGTGTCCTTGGTCGATTACTCCTGAGTTTATGGAGTATCATAAATTGAGTTACGTTGTTCATGATGATATTCCGTATACGATGGGTGTTAAAGGAATGGAAATCGGTCCAGCTCAAGATTTATATTACTGGATTAAAAAAGCAGTACGTCTTCCACTCATTGAAAATCAAGGAGCTCATGATCTTCTTGCAGGGAAAATTCCGTGCTACCCAAAGAACACCTGGTGTCAGTACGACTGATTTAATTGTTCGTATTTTACAAAATTATGAAGACTATGTTGACAGGTAATTACAAACAACGACAAAAAACTATCAAAACTTTTATAACAATTTCGTTAAGGTCTTTACGACGCGGTGTCACTCACAAGCAGCTCAATATAGGATTTGTTAAAGCTAATAAAATACAGGTGATAAATTATTTCATTTTTACATAGTGATTGGAAAGAAATTAGAAAAATAATTGTTTCCTTTTGTATACAATAGTATCGTGTAACGTTTTTTCCTTCTGTTTTTCGTAGATGAAAAAAACAGTCCAACGATGGGGTAAAAAAGCTCATGAAGAGGTTACCAGATTAACACTTACAAAACGCCCCTTGGTAAATTAAAATCTATACAGTTTTCTAAAATAACTTGTTGTGAATTACAGGGAAGTAAATTTGATGAAAATGTTGATTTATTGCGTAACTCTATGCATGATCAATACAATTTTTGGAGACATACATATAAAAGTTTTGTTAAACGTTTTGCCCTGTCGTTTGACCCAATGGTAAAATCGTGTTTCTCAAATTTTTTGAGCGCTATAGCAAAATTTTGAGTGTGTGATGAATCATTGGTTTTCTCTATATTTGTTCTGTTCAGATGCAATTTTTAATGCATAGAAAAAATGTACCTCTTTTGGCTCTACATACGAAACCTTTACGAAGCCGAGGAAATGCAGACTTAGTTGCAGTTCCTGATAGTAGTTTAGCAACAGGAAATAGTAAAACACGTTTAGTTCAATATGAAAGTCATAATTTGCAAACTGGAGAAACAAAAAAGCATCAGTATAGACACGTAGTGGATGAAGAAGAAAGAGAGGAAATATCCGACGACGCAAAATTTAATGATACGTCCGACGGACCATCCACTATGCAGGATCTTTCCAGTGCAGATGACTCAGAATTGTATTTTGACGTGGAACCTTTGACCAATAATGCCGCTGGCCTTCAATGTACATAATTTAATAATGTGACAACCGTTTTTTTTATAAAATTTATGGAAATGGAAAATATTTGTGTTACACGAAGTTCAGACGCGCTTTGTGAAGGTTTTGATTACTTGACAAGAATTTTTTTTTTTTTAATATTAAACATATAAAGGTATTGCTAATGGCTACATTTAAAATTGTGATCCACGTCTTATACCACTATAAAATGAGTTATTCAGGATTGTTATACTCAAACGTGCAGTAGTTTAAAATGATAATCAGCTGGCATATTAAGATGACGTTTTACTTTCATCATGAAATTACTTTTTTAAATTTCACCAAGTGTGAATGAATTTCGATCGCACTCTAATTTTTTCTTTCAAAACAAGTAATGAAATTAGTAAAACAAGTCATTTAATTGATTCTGTGACGGCGTACGCATTTTTAAGGTATCTGTGTAGCAGATCACCCACCAAGTTTTATAGAATCCTATCCAATCAACCTGTCATTTATTTTTTTCTCTTAATAATTTTTTTTCTAATCATATAAAACTGAATTCTTTTTGTCATCTATTGAAATTTAAGTTAAGAATTTGTATTCAAATTGTTAACAAATCTAATTAATTGAAATGGATATGTAACGTATTGTTACTCTTGGGGCTTAGGATAGTGTTCATCACGTGTCCTCGATTCTTTTTCAGTTCATGATGACTGATTATTCATTCTGCAAAAAATAATTAACAGGGTAGAGATTGTTACGCCTTTAATGTAATTTAAGGTTTTTTTTCTTCAGGATTAAGTAGCGTACAAGTTTTTCTAACCTCTTCACATGTTTCATTCAGTGACTGGAGAAAAAATTGAACAGCCACATTTAAAGCGTATAATATTGCTTAACAAACTAACTCGTTGGGAAGTCTTATGTAAAGAAGCACAGGGTAATCCAAATATTTTATCTGAGATGGAAATGACATTTCCAGGTCAGTGCACAAGTATGACCAAGTATTTTGTTACAACTCCATCTACAATGCTCGTCATACGCTCCGCCTCATTTGTCTAATAAATTTTTGATCACACTGATACAGCTTTTTTTTGCTTATTCTATAAAACAGGAATGAACAGTCTACCTTTGCTTTAGTTGACTTTTATGAAATTTAACTTACATTAAAAAATGGCTACATGCCGTTTTGTCAAATGTGTTAGAGTGATACATAGTTCTTCGTGTTGAGCGAAGAGATTGGTCTCAATTTGTTGACTAAATTAGACTTGATTAATAGGCAACATTAGGCTTGTATTTTCTATTAATTACTTTCAATCCTTTATAACTGTTGGTTGTTGTAATAAATTGTTTTTTCACAAAAATAAAACTATATACTTTAAATTTTTACGAAACGTTCTTATAGGAATGAAAGAAACACACCGTGTTCATTCTTCTTCAGTGAATCATATTCTGCATGTATTCAAGGATATTCATAACGTCGATGTAGGTATGTTTAAATATGTGTTGTAAGATGTTTATTTCTTGATGCATCATTGTAGAAGTAGTCAAAGCTCAGTCATTATCTAGTATTGATAGGCTAGATATAGATGCTGTTGTGAGTGCTGGTGGAGACGGCACATTTTTAGAAGCGGCTTCTTTAATTAATTTTACACCGCTTGCATGTTTTTGCTCATCAACCGATTTTTCTTCCACAAAATGTCTGCTAGAAAAAAATTCCTTTAATTTTCTTAAAATGGGATCGCCTACAGTTGAAAAAGATGATAGTGGAAAACGTGTTAACGTCAGAAATCAACCTCTATGGGTTTTCGGATTAAATACAAATCCTGCGAGATCTGAAGGTCAGCTTCTTTTGAAATCATGCGAACTGGAAAAGAATCATTTCCATTCTTATTTACCGAATAACGTAAATCAAGACAACTATAACAAAAGCACTCTTTCAAAGCAAAAGTCAAACCAACCTTTTGTGGCACATTCACAAATCAATGATATTCAAGAAAACAAAAGCGATCACGACCATCATCACAGTTTAACAAAGGCTATACAACGTTTAGTAAACAGAGACTACGTACCTATCCAAAGACGTCGTCTTCGGGTCTCTATAATAGAAACGTTTCGACTCAGTTCCCAGGAAGTCAATAACAACGTGCCATTACGTACCACGTGTTTTTCTAATGATGGTGATCGATTATCATGCATGGACCGACATTATCCAAAAAGTTTACAAATACTCGAAAATAATAATGTACTGTTTTTCTTTCTTCTATTTAACTATTGACTTTCACTAAAATTGTTTGTTTATAATAAGACACATCGTTTTATTCGCTTCATTTTTTATTATTGAATAGGTCAATATGTTAGAATCCCGTGATGTTCAACCAAGTTTAGTTCAATGTCATAATTTAAAAAAAAATTACATTGATGTCTTAAAGAATGATTCAGCATGTACAAATTCATCCTTTCGATTAATTGAATATCGCTCAGTTAATGACGTGTTTTTAACAAATTCACAAAACAATCGTACACTGTATGTTGAATTGAGTGTTGATGACAATCCTCCGTTTCGTTCTAAAAATTCAGGTGTTCTAATATGTACAGGTAAAATGCTATTTAATATACTCTTTAGAATAAATCTCTATATTAAAATGTACAAAAGGATCTGGAAGTACAGCATGGGCATTTAATATGAGCCGCATTGAAGACGATGCAGTGGAAAGTATTAGAAATCATTTGCTTAGTAACATTCCTTCATCGGTTTTAAAAAATTCAGGTATGTTGTGTTTAGGAGTATGCTAGAAGAACTCATCATTCTTGTTCAATCTTTCTTTCAATCTTTTTACAGAGATTCCATCGACTTCTTCTTTAAAAGAAGAGGCCAACGCAAAGCTCATCTTTGATCCACAAGAACTGCGTATGCGTTTCGTTCTTCGTGAACCCATTAACAATAGGTTAGTTAAGGTTAACGAAAAATTAAGTTATTAGTCTTATGTTGATTACATCGTCGTTTAATGAAAATATGGGACACTTCATGTTTAACATTTTTTTGTTGTAATATAAATATTAGAGTATTTCGAAATTCTCGTTCGTGCGGTTTTTGCAAACGAATCAAACTAACTCCTTTAACTGTAAACACATGCCTTTATTTTGATGGTTTGGGTGTTATGCCGCTTCAATACGGTCAATCTGTGTGCATTGAAATCGGCCATGAAGAAGATTGTCTTCTTACTGCAGTATAGAAATAGTTCCAAAAGTTGTGTGTAAGAAATTAAACGTTAAAAGTTTACCATTTGTTGGATGTTATTTAAAATAAACTTTGTAATAAACTTATTCTTGAAAAGTTATAAACATTGTTTTCTATTCTGACAAGATGAGCTCGGCTGTAGTATGTGCAGGTCGTTGATGACGTGCAAAACTGAAATAAATTTGTTCTAATGTTGGTTGCGAAATTGAAAATTCTAGAATCCTGAACACCTCTTTATTACTCTGCAAAATATGAAACAACTGTCCTAACGCATTACTTCCTAATGGCAAGCTGTAGACAACTCGGTTCGCAGTGAAATTCAACACATTTAGTTTAACAGCTAATTTAGAACTTAAAAATGTACTCCATTTGAATTCCAATTCATTTAAAATTTTGGTTTCGGAACACTTTTGATGCGGACAACTAAAGAGAATTTGTAATCTGATACTGGATCCATACCCACTACGAATTGCTAGAGATGTACCTATGCACTTTAACTCCCCGTTAACGATTATTCCTAGCTAAAATAAAATATTATTTATTAACGAACATGAAACTCTCAAACATAAAGTACCTTAGTGCATAATGTTTCCGCCTCTTCTATACACTGAGTAGAGACAATAATACACCGTGATTGAGAATTTTTTTTTATATAAGAGGATATTTTTTGGCGCCCCGCGGGATCCACCCCTACAGTCAATATTTTAAGCTTAAGAAAATTTGGACTTCAGTCAACATACCACGAAAAGGTTCATCTAGTATAACAATCTCTGAATTTCCAATAAAAGCGACAGCCACAGATAATAGACGCTGATTACCAATGTTACAGTCCCCTAATCGCATATGCTCATAGTCCTTGAGTCCCCAGATATGTATGTAATCATCTACAAATGTTTCAATTTTCTCCTAAAAACACATTTGATTTTCTTTGAAACGTATTCATTTAATTTACTTGTATTTCTTTTCACTATCTTTGTGATAAATTATTACTAGATTTACCTTAGGTAAAAGTTTTATTCTTGATAAAATCTCAAGGTTTTCGCGTACAGATATATCATGCCAAAGAGTTTCATGTTGTGGACATACACCTAGCTGGGTGGAAATTTTTGTAGTGTGTTTATATACATCATACCCTCCAATAAATGCCCTTCCCCATGTTGGAGCGGCTGTCGTAGGGTGACAGCATAACAAATTCAAACACGTTGTTTTCCCCGCGCCTTTTGGCCCAACAATTCCCATTATTTCCCCTCGGTAAATTCTTAGCGAAACTCCCTGGACAGGTACTATAAAATGTTGTTTTTTACTTTTTGCTGGAATTAAGTAATGGATGTTGTGCATTAAAACAAGAGGAAATATATTAATGCATGAATTATTGTCGTTTCTTATTAAATTGGATCCTTTTGGAAAAGAATCTTTCTCAACTATACTTTTATTTTGTACGTTATTGTGCAGTACTGCATCCGATAATATCTGACACTCTTCTTCTTCAAAAACGACACCTGGATCTTTTTGGTTCTGCAAATATTCTGGAAAAAACGACTGGTTTTCTCCCAAAGTGTTTGCATACTTCCTTTTCAAGTAGTCTTTTTTATCATAGTACTGATTTAAAAGTTTTCGATTTTTTTTGTTAGATTTTTTAAAATTGTAAGTAACATAATCAACCCAAATTATAGCACTATACAAAACGACAGCTTGTGTTGCAGAACCTATCACGTTCCACATAGGAAGATGCTCAAATAAGAAAAAGTCAGTTAACTTAGGTTTTTGTTCACGACGCTTAAATTTTTCTTCAATTATAGCGCAACCAAGAAGCGATCCTATCGGATTGTATTGTGGTAATAAAAACGACGCAACAAGATGAATTATCTTCATTAAAGAGTTCCAATGTGCGTCAGAATCAGTTATATCAGCAAAAATTGACACAAAATATGCTGGAGCTAGTGATAGTATAAATGTAGAAAGCTGTAGTGCATTAGTATAAGATTTGATGCTTGAAAAATAGTGGGATAGAAAATAAGCATATAATAAGACAGCTGCATTGTAAAAGAGAGAACATATCAAAATAGGAACCAAAATGTATGAACGAAATAATGAAAAAAAATATGCGATACATAACGACATGAGAAAATTTCCAAACAGCATTGCTACGTAATTAATCGCGAAATTTCCAAACCAATAATGAGCAATCGGTAGACCCATAACTATCATTGCATGCTTAGTACCCTGAATTTTTTCTACCATAATTTGAGTTCCAAAACGCGATGGCAAGATTGTAAGTACTACTGACAATATAACATACACTCCATATGTCATGGACGTCATGTAGACGGGTGTGTAAATTGGGAGTGGCAGACTTTTTGTATGAAACGTAAACCCGAATTTTTCACGTTCTTTCAATTTTTTCCATGTTTCGCGTGCCGCTAATTCAGTCAACTTTATATCTGTAAAATACGCATCAAGACATTAAATGAATAAGCTTAACCTTTGACTAACTGCTTGGATTTGGAGTCTTAGTGAGTGAATCATTTTCATTTGTAACACTAGCAACACCGGAAATTACATTTAATTGCCATTTTAAGATAACGTCACTTAATAAAGAAACGAAATTCGGCAGAATATGTGGGAAACCAGTGTTATAAAACAAACGAATTGTAAATTCGTTATTTAAATCCCATGTATAATGCTGTTAAATATTGAAACACTAATAAGATAAAAATACTTCACACGTTTAACTTACTGTTGATGCAGGAAGAGCTTCAGTACCTATCGCTTCAAAATTTAAACCAAACACATAATCATTATCGCGAGAAATATTTCTGCGTGTTTGATAAAAAAAATTGCGTAGACTTTGTCCATTTAAATTTGTAAATTTTATTGCAGGATGCAGTGGTAGAAGATGTTTATCGTAAACAAGATTCGTATTATCTTTTTTATACCTTATAAGAACCTCATCTTTAGAAAAAATATTTGTGATATCATAGGGAAAAATTTTATTCTTATTATTATTTCCAGCAGTAACCTTAGCTTCATACGATCCCACTTCAATGATTTTTTTCTGAAATTCATCTGGAAAGAAAGATAGAAACTCATAAACTCTTCTCTTTTCCGTTTCTAAAAGTTGCGAATCAATGTGAAAAGGAATTGATGATTGAAGGAAAAAACCATATTGGTCTAACAAAACCGGAATGGGTTTTTCTTGAAATATAAAACTGTTCAAATATCCAGGATTCTCTTCATTAATGAAAAAAGATCCTATTAAAACTAGGATAGGAAGAATTACATCTATGTGGAAAAGCGTCTTGTTGCAAATTATTTGAAGACATCGTAAACGGGAAATAGCCTTAACATTTTCCCATAAAAGAAACAGTTGTGATTTTTTTTTTTGGTATACAAAGTCCAAATAACTGGTGATATAATCCCACGGATTTGAATGTTTTGCTGTAGTTGCCTTACCTTGTAAATTGCTAGTTATGGGAATTTCCAAAGTACTGTTAAAGTTGGTTTCATTTTCCACTTTCCACTGGTTACTGTTATCTATTTTTTCTTCGTAAGAGGATTGATCTGTTTGGTATACATTATTTTGAGAAAACATTCCGTCTATAGAATTATGTCGAAACGTTTTTTTAGGTAAACAAGGATACAAACTTTCAGATTTAATGATGTGTAAAGAACCAATTTTATAGAAAACATCTTCTAAAGTGGCTAACGATACTCTATACGTCCATATATTAAGCTTATTTTTGTTAGCTTCTAATTCGTTAAAAAAAAGAGAAAATGTATTAATGGATGTAATAGGAAGGGTAAATACAGAATACGTTTTGTTGTAATCAAATACACTACTTTTCAGTATGGGTCCTCTATGTTGAACTTTTTCGCTTTTTTGGTAATCATAGCTAGCTTCTGGAATGATTGACTGTATGAATGGTAAAAGATATTCGAATATGTACTTCTCTCTATTTTTGTTAGTGTGTGCGTCGGCAATAACTTCCAAAGAATAATTGATATTAAATTTGTATTTCAAAAAATCACTTGTCCCTAAGCAACAAATACGTCCTGATAACAGCATGGCTTTACGATCAGCTAAAATGTCTGCTTCTTCCATATTATTTGTTGTTAGAATTATACAACGACCACTTTTCCTCTCCTTTTGTATTATTTTCCAAATTTGTTGCCGCTCCATCGAATTCATACCTGATGTCGGTTCATCAAGTATAAGAACTTTAGGATTACGTAACAAGGCGATTACAAGCCATAAACGACGCTTCATTCCATTTGATAAACACCTAGGAGTAAAAAATATTTGATGTGTCAGTCCAGCTTCTTCAATCAAACATAAAATGTCATTCCATGTATACACTACACTAGAAGGCATAGATAAAGTATGCAGCATAATAGTTTTTTCAGTTGTTTCATCCATAAATAAAGATAAACCGTAACAAGAAAATTTATTTTCAGCTTCCAATATTTTTGAAAACTTCTCTTGGGCCACTTTTCCCCCCGAATTTATAAGGAGGGTCGCAATTTCATGGCGTTTTTCTTCAAGTTCTTTTTTAACTAATAATGTTTTTTCATAATACCGAATTCCCTCTTTTACTGTTTTTAATCCTTCTCTTATATCAATGCCACGCAATCCAGCGAAAAATATAATATGTTCCATACATGTCAATTCCTCGAAAAAAATACTTTCTTGAGGACATACAGATACCAAATTAAGAACACTGGCGTTGTGTACGGTTATTTCATTGTCATAAATGAAAACGTTTCCAGTACTAACAGGAATTATTCCTGAAAGCATATTTACTATCGTTGTTTTTCCTGAGTTATTATGCCCAAGCAAAGCAAAAACTTCTCCGTCATATACTTCTAAGGATAAATTTTCAACGACAGCATTTCGGATTGTTTCTTTTCCGTATGTTTTCCTACTTAATTTATTGAAATTGTCGTTTTTGCTTATGTTTATTGCGCGAACGGCAACTATGTTTGAACGCATTTCGGGAGAAACCGTTTCAATTAAAGTAGACATCATAAAACTTAAAGTATTGTCTTCAATGTTCGTCTTGAAATTATTCTCTTTCTTTAAAGTAAGCAACATTTTACTTTCACCTCTCTTTCTCCCATAATTAGAATTACAACAACACAGTAATCTTTTGAACCTCCATTTTATGCATGTGTACATTTTGTAGCACTCAAATTGAATCATATCACATGTTGAGCGTATTTGATTGCACCACATTTTCCCAAACTTATCAAAAATGATTGTCAGAATGAAGTAAAGAAACGTATCAAAAATTAAAAAAAAAAAATAGACTCCCATAGAGTGATCTGGTGCGTTAAAATCAAAGCAATCCAGTATAGTAAGACCTTTAAACGGAAAGTGTATTAATAACTCAATGATTCCCAACGAAAACGTTATGGTGGAAAAGAGCATACACTAAAAGAAACAATCTTATTAGTTATATTTTGTAATAGGAATGAAGAAAAACTTATTTTATACTTCAATCTATCTTATCTAAACCATCTAGAACAATTATTAAAACACAAAAAAACACTTACCGATACCCGTATAAGAAGGTTACTCATCTGAGCCTGGTAAATTAATTTTCTAGAAAAGTATAGAACGAAATTGAATAGCATGGTGGCTAATGAAGCTGTGAGTGATTTGGAGAAAAAAGTACTAATCATGAAAGCTAAAGTTGTTGCAGACATCAGATATGCATAAATTAATAAAGCAATTAGCAAGCAACTGTGCTTTCTTCCAAATGCTCCACTTATTTTAATGACAGAAACTGCTATAAACGTTATAACAACATTTTCTACAGCATAAGTAAGTAAATTCGATACCCATAAAATCGTTTTTGACGCTCCATACACTTCCATGATGTGTTTCACTCTAATGAGTACAGGTCATCATATGTATTTAAATAA
This sequence comes from Hylaeus volcanicus, assembly GCF_026283585.1. Lineage (NCBI taxonomy): Eukaryota > Metazoa > Arthropoda > Insecta > Hymenoptera > Colletidae > Hylaeus > Hylaeus volcanicus. The sequence goes on from NW_026533172.1 coordinate 2,703,277, forward strand.
ACGTATTTTACCTTGTTTCCTTCTCTGCAACTATTTCCATTAATACAAAAGAAAATAGCGATATTAAAACTATTATGAAATAGAACGGTGTTGTTGTAACATTATCACCGGGAAAAATTCCCTTTATACCGTATTCTGGAAATGGCTCTGCCATTAAAAATAGACCGGGAAAGGGTAAGAGAAACTCTGCAGATGGTTTCATTTGTGATGTGACGTCTGCTATTAAAACAAGTTGTGAACTTTTTTTTGGGGTTATCTCATAGAATTATTACACTACCTTGGGCGATTAGCGATCTGTGTCTTGATTCTGTATCTTGAAACGGTTCAAGCAACCGCGAATGTAATTCAAGCGACAAAAAGTCGACTGACCCATTTTTAGATTGAATAGATTTGGAAGACTTTGTTTCATTTAGAATCGTATCTATAATTGCACTATTGATGGCAGTTTGTATAAAAAGAAATCCATGCTTTCCGTAAACTGTTGACGGACATGTGTCTTTACTGGTAGTATTCTTTTCCAGAGGTCTCCGACACTCAAGCGCATTCACAGTTGCACTTTGCTTTGGAACAACCTTTTCTCGGAAGATAAGTGTATAATTTACCGACTTTTTAATTTTTTTTAAACTAATTGAATCAAAATGAATTCCATACAAAATATCTGGTTCTAGCTTCATTTGATCCATATGTTTCTTTTTATTGGGAAACACTCGAAACTTCGGTGTTTTACCAAAATAATTTTTTTGATAATACAGATTGACACCATCTAATATCTGTAATATATCTTTTTCAAAAGAGGAAAATGTTTCTTTTTCTAAAAAATAGCGATCATTTTCCAGATTAATCTTTTGAAGAAGAGGAGTGACCGTATTGAGTGAAATGCCTATGCAAGAATCAAAGTTGGTTAGCATCGGCGTAGGAATCAGCTGCGATAGTTGAGGACTAATGTCTTCCGGATAATGGTAGACTTCATTTCGATAACTTAAATTGAAACATGCTATAGTTAACCAAAAAAAAATTTGAAATAGAAAAAAACAGAATTTTTTTTTTTTTCGTTTTCTGATTGAAAAATTTTTCCAAAGTAGAATTCGTAAAGTAAACCATGATGGCCACTTATTTACATTACACTGATGTACGAGGTCTTCATAAAATACTAAGCGAGTTTTTTTCATTAATTTTTCAAGAACGGCATACTCGCGCAGGCTCCTTAACACCAAAAAATTGTTATTATAGGATGCATTTGATTCGGCTTTTTGAATCTCATGTGTATCTATTGATATCAGAGTACTTTCAGAATTCATGTTGTATGACTTTATACCTAGAAGAAAAGACTAAACTTATTTTTCACAATTAATTTTCAACTCAAAAAATAAACAACTAGCCAGATCCATTATACACATATAAGTGAAACGTTTTTTTCAATAGTCATATAATAAAACGATAATAAATACGATTGAAAAATTAATGTAGCTTTCTTCGAAGAGCTACGACTCCAGTAATTCTTAAACTCTTATTCCAAATTGAATGTATTATTTGATATTTGCATTTTGTTGTATGAGTACTGGTCGCAAAACGTGGCTCAAGCTTCGCGCCACATTTATCGTTCCTCCAATTTTTTGATAATAAATAGATTTTGAAACGGCAATAATTTATCGATAAAATTTTTTTCTGAACGATTGCTGTATCATGATGGACAGGTTCAAGCATAATGGGGATGATGCTAAAAGCTTGAATTAAATTCTTAATTCAATGTTTTGGTTTAAATTATAGCTCAATTCTTTTAATCTTTGGCAGCGATCACGACAGAAAAGAAATTTTTTTTTGGAAAAAATATTTACATCAATAAAATAAATAATGTAGAAATTGTAATTTTACAATAAATAATAATTGTTATATCCTTACTTTGTGAAAATCGTTTCATTAACATAATTTTTTACCTAAAAATAAAAATTTATTTAGTTGCAATAATGGTAATAATAAATTGGAAACGTTCTACTAAATTTATCAAACATTATCAAGACAATACTTACAGTAGATAGAGTGTCAAACTGGGAAGAAAATTTTAGGTATTTTATTGTAGAAGACCCAGAGCGATCAGAAAGCTTTGTTTCACATGCTAAAAAAAGAAAAAAAATTTATTATAATAAACTGACAGCACTAAATAACGTACTATTTATTATGTTTAGAAAAAATCACATGTAGTTTTCTCTAGACATTAAAGCATCTTACTTATTTTGTTTTTTCACGTTAAATAGATTTACTTAAAAACTTGAAGTACAAAACCTTCAGATTATTTTTTTAGACTGAAAGTTTAACAAAAATAAAGTTAAGCTGACTGCAAACAAAAACTGTTTGCGACATGATCCAAGATAAGTTTAAACTTTTAAGTATACAAAAAAATGAAAATCTGATATCATTATTATGCAAGTTAATGTTGTAATCACTTAAAATACTGGATCAAATTGACACATACTTTTTCGTACTAAACATTTAAACATATGTTCAATATCATTGCATTGAAAAAAAAAACTTACATTATCTCGTGATTGTGCATCATTTCCTTTATATTTATTGTAAATGTAAGAAATATTTAAAAAAATAACGTATTTTTAAATCTTTTAAAAATATCTTAATGGTAAGGAAAGTGAGTAAATACGATACTTAAATAAAAAATTTCATTTTAGCAACAGGAACATGGTTTATGAAAAATTATGGTTTATTTCATAAAGAGTATTTTTCGTTTTAGTTTTCAAAAAGGAAATCGATTAAACGACGAACATAAAGTTAAAAGGTGTTAACTTTATAGTACTAATGCAATGTTTTATGACGAAGGGAATTTTTTAAAAATATCAAAAAATGATTGTTAAAAACAAAGGCTACTTTGTTTTACTTTTTATGTTAATCTGCCTTAAGTTTTTTCTACTGAATTTTCATTTATGAAAGAAATTGAAAAAATAATTTGTGATAAAGCTATAAAATGAAAGAATTTACTGTGCTAAAAAAAGTACGAGATCTTGTTAAACAAACGAAGAACCTCCATTAATCCAAGCTACATATCTAAATATTTTTTAATTAAGCTAGAAAAATTCATAAAGCAATAAAGCATTTCTTTGGATGACAGAATTAAAATCTCAATCTATAACGAAAACAAAATTGTTCGAAAGTTAAACATTCAATTTGTGACACGGATGAATTAAGAATAATAAGCATTGCAATTAGTCGAATTCCTTTAACGTTAATGACATGCTTTCATGTTGTTTGAGCGTGATTGGAATAAAAGATTCCCTTTTTCAATGCGACAGAACTATGTACAACTCACGTCTAAAAATATCTAGTAAATAATTTAAAATAACAATTGAACTCAATTTCGTGCACGAAATAATTAGCAGTGTTGATTCAAGGATGTAGAAAGACACTTAATTTAAAACTAGACACGATTAATTTAATCGTGACAATGACTTGTGTAAAGTTTTGAAACAGCATATAATAGTTATAAAATCTAAATGATTTTCTTGTAATCTACTTATACCAATATTATTGCCGCTAAATAATTGTTCGAGCTAATCTACCCTTCGTACTATACACTATGCATGGATCGGCTAAAAATGTATGTACTATTCTGTTTCGTTATTTTCTACTCTGATCAAATCAAAAAATTATCAACTTTTTAACTTGCAACATTACTGTAAGATCAGATTGATGGGAACATTGATTAAAACACGTTATACTTGATTGGTTATACTCGGTAAGTCACACTTTAAAAAAAAAATTTGAGAATATTATTACATTCATTAGTTTTTGTCTATAGTGAGACACGTATAATGCCAAAGGAGATCAGTAAAAAACTTTTATCAAAGTTGAGATGGGTTGAGCAACTTCATCAATCAAGTAAACAAAGCAGAAAGCCTCTAGACTCTCTAACGCAGCATGAACGGCTGAAAAGATTTACTAATTTTAGTTTGAACAACCTATGGGAAAAATATAGGTTTTTGCAAACTCATCTTTTACTTCGTGAAGCCACTCTACTAACACTTCACGATGCTCCATATATATTTGACTCACAACTCCACAATTTATTTAGTAAAACTACAAAGCTTCCGGCAACGTAACTGTACTAAAATAAAAGAGATTGATCATTTTTTAAAAATTTATTCTTATAGTGTTATAGATTGATGTTTTGACAACAACGAAGAGCCAAAAATCACTTGTTTTCTTGATTAATTAATCTTAAAAAAAAACAAAAAAAAAATTTTTGTAAAAAAAAGTAAATTAATTTTCCACATTAAAAATAATTTTTTTCCTAATTTTAATAATTGAATTATACTTACTCCTTCGTTTCACTAAGTTAAAATGGTATTCCTAAGTATACAATTAAACATTGTTTGCACACTTCAAAGAACGTTTCAACTGTTTGGAATCTAATAATACTAAATCGCACCACCACATTTTCTTTGCCACATTTGTATTAATTTTTTCTTGAACAGACGGCCTTTGAATGGAAAGATATCTATCACAAATTAATTGATCATTTGTAGCAAATTCTTAAGTGTCATTGTAACGTTACTTTGGTGAAATACAGTTCGTCTTACTGGATTGTCGTAACACGTAACTTATTTATTTATTATGTACGTTTTTCTTTTATAAATATTGTACAGTAATAAAAAATTCAAAGTTTCCTACTGCATTCCGAGTAATGAATTCCGATGCTGTCAGTAACACCGATAAGAATGTTTCGAGTACAAGTGAATCTCATGATTCACAATCGGTAATGAATTTTGTTAATGAAAGATATTTTTAATAAAAAGAATCATAATTGTTAGAAGTCGGGTTTTACAAATTCAAAGTGTGAAAATTATTTGGATCTTTTTTTAAAAGAAAATCCTTATCATAGACAGGGCAGCGGAAAGTATGCTCGGGTCAATGACACAATGGAGTATACAGACACCCCTGTAAATATAAAAGAAATGGTTTCTACGATGTTTGATGATTTACGTAATGTTTTAGCTGATCGAATGTATGTTAATCTTTTAAACGGCCGTTTAAAATGAACCTTTTTTTTAGTGCAGAAAACATGTGCCAGCAGAGCTTTACTAATGTACAAAAAATGAATGCCCCCCATTCAAATTCTAGTTCAGGTACAATAATTGATTAAAGAATGTTTTGTTTTCATATCACAAAACTATTCTAAAAGTGATATTTTCTAATCCGACTAAATTAGCTAATTGAACAGAAAAGTGTGCATCAAACATTCTTGGTACACTGTGGGAAGAAAATAAAAATTTACGATTTCTTTTATGCCGACGATATTTGAATTTTTTGGTGACGCCTACAACTAAAGGCCAAGTAAACACATTATCAAGTGTTAGATGTGATTGCTGGAGCTTTTTTAAAAATTCCATTGCACTTTTGGATTACTTGGCTCATTTCGAAACACAAAAATGGATAGAGCAATTTACAGCCTGCGACAAAGAACGAGAACGTCTAGCTTTATCGTATGTAAAAATTTTAATAACATTTTGAATAATACTAATGCATTGTAGATTAGTTCGTTTGACGAATAAAATGGCTCAAACTGAGGCTGTTATTAGAAAAGATCCAATACTCTCAGGAGCGTTTCATTTACAAATTGCTGATTTCACCATGGGTAACGTTGTAACCCAGATGAGAGACGCTTACGCTCAGTTAGCTGTAGCTCAAGTAATGTATATGACAAAATAGTCAGTTAGATTACTGATTTTGGCACGTAAGTAAAATATTTTTTTTTTTTTTTTTGCACAGGTATTAAATAAGGAATTAGAAAATCAACTTGAAGTTCAAAGGACACTTAATAGAAAGTATCGAGAAGAACTATTTGATTTACGCAAGAAAGTCCTCAAAATTTCCATAACATCTTATTGTATCTTCATTTTACTTCAGACTGAAGAGTTTTTCAAGAACTTCAACGAGCACCTTAGGGTTGTGATGCAAGAGTCATCTGATGTACGCAAATCAATTTCCCAGGATTAAATTGTTTCAAAATATGGCATGGAAGATGTATAATGAAGAAAAACAAAAAACAGTCATTCAATACACAGGAGTCATTTTCTTTTGTTGACTATTTAATCAGAACTTTTTAAGAAATTCAATTTTTCTGCTTTTAATCTTCAAAAAATTTGCTAAATTTCGTTCTGTGATTTTTTTTTATAAACAAGTCTGCGAAGAATTTTGCTTTTGTAACTTTAATATTGTTATATGAGTCGTCAATCCCCCTAATACTTTTGTTGAAGAATACTAATCTCTGCGTTAAATACGGAGGAACATAATAAGCTAGAAAAAATTTTACTGCTAAAAGAAGCTAATTTTTTTTAATTGTTAGAAATATGAAATATTTGAAATTACCTTAGATATTTAAAAAAATTAAAAAAAAAAATTAAACTAAAATATTAGGGTAACCTGAATACATTAAACAACAGTAAACTTCTTAATTTACACCGGAAAAATCATTAAACAAATTGTTTTTTAAGACAATAGTGTTATTACTATGTACGCGAAACAAGATAAGGAACCAGATTTTCCCTATTTTGAACTTACATTTAGGTTTTTTTCTACAAGTATCTTCAAATAACACAATTTTTAAATCACAGTGATTAAATTTGTTTGTATATCAACTGTTTTTGTTTGTCTTTAAACAAAAAAGATGTCCTGAAATATTACTCAATAATCAATGCAACTATAGTGTACATATATAACTTTTGTAACCTAAAGTGCTACATGTTTTAGACCAATTTTTAAAAGAAAAACGGTTTACGTTATAAGTGATAATCTAATACATAAAGTTGGATACGGTTTTTTTCTTATGCGAATGATGTTAGAATAAGCTTAAGGATATACTACAAAATACAACAGTATATAAACCGATTAAACGATCTACAACAAGTATTCTGATATTTCTTTAAATTTTTTTGCAGCCATTAAATTCTTCCATCAAACCACTCGTGTTTAAATGATGAAACATATATCTCTACGACGCATGGTTTAAAAAAAGTTTTAAACAAGTAAAAGTTTTATAATGCTGCAAATCTCATGTAAAATATATTACAATTTGAGACAAAAAAATGTCTCTTATGCTCCTCTTAATGAAGCTAAGATAATCACTTGAAATACACTAATGGTTTAATAAGAATGATTTTTTTTGTGAACGGGAATAAAATATTATTGTTGGTTCAAATCCTATCATGTTTGTTTGAAATCGCTTAACCTTAACTCAATTTTTTCTTCAATTGAACCATAATGCGTCACGTTACTATAGTGCTAGCAAACTGCAGTGTAATTCTTTCAAAACTGAGATATATACTTTACTGAAAATGGCACTTTTCTTGTTCTTTTACTGTAAATGACAAAAGTGTAACAAAGATCTAATCTGGAAACTGACAATTACCTGCAAATATAAATAAATACACTGAAAATTATGTAGTGGTGTCCACATTAGAAGGTCTTTACTTCTGTGGACACTTTTAAAGATTATTTTTTCTGGGGTTAGACTTACTAACTACTATTAGATAAATTATTCTTCAAGGTATTTCGTAATGTTTTTTTCGTTTGGATTCTAGTCATAAATAAATCAACTACATTTTTTTCCAATTCAGATGGGGTTCAAGAAGCGTATTGATAACATATGCGAGTCACCAACGTTGCAAGGGTTAACGCGTAGTATAGATATCCGGTTTTGTCGCAATGAGGTTAATATAGAATTAATGTAAAAACTTAACGAAACTGTCCTTTAGAAGCTTCTAGTTACGTCGTGCGCGTTGGACCTTAATTGGTCTGTCTCAGAAGAACCGTTAGTCAACAACGACGTAGTCTGGCTTGGAACCGCAGTAGACAATTTGTGTAAGAGGTTCTTTATCTGCAGCATTTAAGCTCTGTTGTTACATAGTCTACACTTCTGAAAATTTCAAACTTTCGCAACCAGTATTCAATCGTTACCCAGGACTGAACTATTTAGTTAGAAAGCGGTATATAGCATGGGTATTATTATTAACGCACTCATTTCTATTTGTCTTAAAATAAGATGTCTTGCACAAGTACTTCAATTTCTTGGTCAACTACATCCCGATTCCATCAATTTTTACCCAGAGACATATTTAGTTCCCGAAGACTTGAGTAATCGCTATAGATATACATAAAAAACTTTTTTTTTATAGATATGGCATATCAAAATGAAAATTGGAATTTTCCAGATAATCTTCAGCATAGTTGTGCTAATCAAAATAACAAGCTGAAGGTTACCAAAGAAGGATTTACATATATTTTGAAACCAGACAATGGGTCACAAGGAATGGGGTTGCGGCTTGTAAATCGGTATGCGTTTAAATAAAGAGTTGCACCTTTTCCTTCTAGAGATTAGTTTTTACCTAAGACTTACTGACATTCCTCTATCTGTTATTCACGGACCTCAAAAATACATCTTACAACGATATATTTTGAATCCTATGAAGCTAAAAAAAAAAAAATTTGACATTAGAGTTTATAGTTTGATAACTCAAGTGTTTCCCGAATTAGAGGTATTTATTTACTTTTTCTATTTATCCACAGTCATTTTTCATTTACAAAGGCTTACATAGGAACGGAATGTTTAGCGAGATTTTGCACTGACAACTACGTTACGCCTGAAAAAAGTAATATCCATAACGTTTATATGCACTACACCAATTTCAGCATTAATAAAAACAGTAAACGATTTACGATTTCGACAAGTATTCAATTATGAAAAAAATATATTAAACATATTATAATTTTTAGATATTCATAATCCTTTTAATAGCAAACGACACTTCCGTGGTGTTCTAGACGATTTGCACCGTTAGTTTGTATTAAAATAAATTGAAGAAATTCATTACCCACTTGTTTTTCAGGAAAAAGTTATGATCCCGGAGATATTTGGTCCCAAATTGTTTTTATTGTTCAAGAGGTTGTAAAATTTAAATTATTCTTTTTTTTATTTGAATTTTTTTTCTACAGACCCTTCTAGCTTTACAACCTATGTTGGTTCTGAATTACCTTTATATATTTAGAAGTTAGAAAAAATGGTATATACAGCTCCTAGAAAATTTTTTGTAGACACATCAAGGTCAACAAGGCAAAGGTGTTTTCAAATTGTAGGATTTGATATTTTACTAGATGATACTGGTCGTGCATGGCTTCTAGGTATATAGAAACTTTTTATGAAAAAACAATAATTTTCTTAAATACTAAAGAAGTGAATTCCAATCCGAGTTTGCGAACAACGTTTGACGATTCGGACGGTGTTAGGTAAGCTGAAATCCAAAAAATAATTGCTGGGTATATTTCATATTCCGTTTAATTTTTCTCAATAAAAATGTATATTGCTTATTTACGTTATGTGACAATTCAACGATGTGTATAATTAAATGTCATTCAGTCGTATAGATCATTATATCAAGTATCCTCTAGTCAAAGAAGCTCTGCATATCGTCAGCAGTCGGCTTTTCCATAATCCCCGCAAAACCTCCAATGTTTCTTCAACTTCAAGTAGTTGTTATATTATTAGGAAATCCGACAATAAGCATTTTCATAAAAGAAGCAGAGTACGTTTACGTTGCGTTTATTACAATTTTAAATTTTTTATTATAGGAAATGAATGAACCATATGCAAGCGATGAATGTAAGAATTGTTCAACGGAATCGCAGCCTGCATCAGGTTAGACAAGTTAATTAATATAAGAATTTATATTTTTTTCGTATTTTTTTTTAAATATAAACGAAATCAATTTATTTTTAAAGAAATAATTGCACAATATAAATTTTGAATGAAAATCTAACGATTAAGTGTTTGCTTAATGTTTTAAAGATATTTACATCCTTGAATCAATCTGTGCTGCAATTATACCTTTATTTTAAATATTTTTTTTCTTCAGAACTGGATGTTATTACTCATAAAACTATAAAACTTCTTTGTAGTCTAAAGTACTGGATGCCTATCGCGTTTCCACATAGTGAAAAAAAAAATTTTGAGAGCGGCATCAAGAGAAATAAGTGTGTTCAAAAAGGAAAACATATTTTAAATTGCTTGCGTAACAAACAAACAATTTTTTGCAAAGATAGCAACTCCTGCAATGAGAGTTATGTTTGTTGGGCGTTTGTGAGTCTAGCAATAAAGCGGTACTGGCGTACTTTTTCAAATAGGGACCGACTACTAGTTTTATGTCGAAAAATCTTTGAAAGAGTTACTTTATTTCCACGGTCAACGTCAATTAATCCTAATCAATGGCACGCATTTACTCATCATTCTAAAATGAAAGACATGCTGTCAACAGTTAGAGTACTATGTCCGGTATATTAATTTTTAAGACATACATGTTAGTCTAAGATAAATGTTTCTTAGATGAGTAAAGAATCTGACCCTTTAACCCATCTATTGCCTCTTTCTGAGAAAAAGGTCTATACAAAGTATGTGACGCTAAATAAGGGTTGTATGTAAAATGAGTTGAAACCGCTTTTAAAAGAAAACACATTGCAATCTATATTAGGTATATTCGAGAACTAACCTGGGCTGACTTAGAACTCGTTTACTTTTACAACTTGTACATGAATGTATACTCGAAAGCTGAATGGAGTTCGCGAGCGAACGGACTCTTGTATACGGAAGCGGAATCTGTCAATGGTTTATCATTTTGGGGAGTTTCTCAATTGCTAGTAATAAATGTTTAATCTTTTATCATTAAACTCGTATGTGCTTTTGAAATGTTGCAGTTACAAATTTCAGCTTTGATTCACATAACGCAAGCAAATTTTCAAAACAACAATTCCACAATCGGATGGATTACAAATTTACCAGGTAATATATTTTTAAAAAATAGGGAATTCGAAAATTCTACAGCAGTTATCATAGGAATATCTGAAAGAACAACTGGGATACGGGAAAGATCTAAAATATCCTTGTCAGATGTGTTTTCTCTCATTAGATTTTATCCCGATACCCATACAATTTGTACAAAAGTTTTGGAAAAAGATCCCAAGGGACTTGCAAAGACAGCTAGTTGGTTTTTACGTAGTCTGTTACATAATATGAATGAAGCACAAATTATTGCTTAAACGACTATATTAAAATTCTTTGATTTTTCGTAAAGTTTAATAATTTTATGCTTATATTTGTTATTTTAACTAAAAAAACGTAACTGGTTAATTATAAGAGACCGAATATTTCCAAGTATACTAGTTCACCATACAATAGGTTTTTTTAAAGAATGAATCAGTGTTACTATCAAGAAAATCAAATTATACAATTACAATATTTTTTAAGTAGTATCCAATTAACCAAAACAACTCTTGTTTTCAGTGACTTTCCACCCACATCAATACATTATTCATTGAAACATTAAGCGTCGTATAAGAATCCGGTACTAAAATTATTTCGTTTAATGAGATTCTCCATTATTGTAACAAATTTTAAGCAATTTTTCCACTAAGCCATTATGCCAATAAACAGATAAGTGTATTTAAATTTAGTAATACCATTCTTTTTTATCAAGGAATTCAATAACGGTGAAAACTGAAATTATTATCTATAATAAACAATCATAAAATACAAAAAATTAAGTCCATCTAGAAGTATTTTTTTTCCTTTCTCAAAATACAATAGGTAATACAATTGTTTGCATGATTTTTTAAATAAGTTAAATTAATGTGATAAAAAATAATAAAAAATATTCATACCACATTACTTAAAATAAAACTTCATTCATTAAACCGAGAAATTTTTTTTATATTAAAGTAATAAACACATAAAAGCAATTATAATCCTATAATAGAAATGTATATAAAAATACTAATTTTACGATGAATTTCGTTTTTTTTTTAATTTGTCAGCCAAGGTTACAATTACGTAGGGCGAAAAAGAAAATGTAGTTCATTATCTTTGTGTCCAATTTAATTTTCAAGCTATCTATTTTAATAACTATAGTTATATTTCCTTGTACAATGACATAATTAAGTTGGGTTTAACTTGATTGGGTAATACAGCCAGATGCTAAAATGGTAGTTGTTAAATTGTGTTTGTTTTATTAGAGTGTCCATGATATAAATTTTTTACTATATGTGGTAGGATATAATCTGCGAAACTTTTAGTAGGGATCTATCTGAGGTATATAACTGATTAAATGATCAAAACCAGTAGTCAATATCGACTATGATTGATTGTTTAAAATAAAAACAGTAGATTTCTTTAGCAAAAGAAGTACAGTTTTATGAAATTTTCAATTAAAACGGAAAAAAATTGAGAATTCACAACACAGGACTGGTACAATTTCAAAAATATATGAACACTAACGTTCTATTTTTGATATGTTTATGTAAAACGCAATGAAAGAGGCCTTATTACTAATTGTTACAACTTATCATACAGAAATCAACTTAGAGGTTGGTATCTCATAAATAAAATCTAAAAATAAGTTTTTTCAATGATATTTAATTTAGATAGAAAGTTTTAATTATTTACTTGAAAATACTATAGAGAAAAAAAAAAAAAAATTTTGTTAGACTTTGATGCATTTTGAAATGGTGTTTCTTCTTCCAAATGTCAAACAATTGAAGTTTACGTTAAAAAAAATGGAACTGTCGAAAAAAAAATGTAAATTTATGTTAATATGATGCATTGAAAGAGTAAAGTTATTTTAATGAAAAACATTGGTAAAGAAACACCAACTAAATTTACAAGATACTAACAGCGTTTTCCTGCTTGTAGTTAAAAAAAATAATAAGAATGAATAAGGACATAGGTTTTTTTATACACTAAATACGCTTGTAAAAAAAACATTCAAATGCTTCATTTTGATTTTTTTTAACAAATTTTTGCCTATTAAAAATTATACACATGACAACCTTTGTACATTAAAACTAAATTTTTTAAACGCCGTTTTTTAATTTAACTGCTTTCCTTTGAGCTAAAAGTAATAAAGAAAACTATTAACGAATAATTTTTTATGTGATGAAACAGTAAATTAATGATACTACGCGGATGGTTATCGAGAAAATCTACAGCAGAATAGTAAACCTCTGATAGTTACATATATGTCAATGTTTGGGTTATATATTAAAACTATTTATACATTGGTAGTTGATTGTTTTAAAATTTAGTGAAGTACATAAATTTTACAGAAGGTATTTGTACAGATAGCTAAAGTTTTCTTGTTTTATTCTACTGATTAAAAAAAAAAACTTAAGGAAAGATTGTAAGCAAGACAATAAAAAAAAATATACCCATAAATTTATTTTTGTCGGTCATATATGTTTTCGTACATATCGATACGGTTAGTGGTGAAAAGATACATTAAGTTTTTCTATCACTAGACATCATGTTGATCGTATGGTCGGAAAATAGCTATGGAAGAAGAAAAAATTGTATTTAAATTTTGCACCCCTTTCGTTTATATTTTTTTTTAAAAAAAAAAATGTTATATAGATTCTCGTAACAATCACCGCAATAATGTAAAAATGAAAAAGCGTTAAAAAAGTAAATTAAGTTAATAATCAGATATTAAACTAATTTGACGATCAATCACTTAAGTCGGGGTAATTTTGAAGAGGCACAGTAAGACTTGTTTGTCTCTTCACGAAACCTTGATAATTTATTTTGACACAGCGTAGGCACTTTATCAATAGCTTGTGTCCTCGCATCATCTAGTGTTTTGGTAGAGGATCTGCTATGAAAAGTTTTTGGTGGCCCCAGCATGTTTGTATGAATAAATTTTGATTCATGGCATCCGTTTGTTGACGTAAAGATAAAGTTGTTTGACGGTATCTCTAATTTTTTTAAAGAACTACCCGAATTTTTACCTAAATTTTTAATAGTAAAATTTGAAACAGACGTTTGTACGTCCTCAGATATCGGTTGATGATGAAGAACTCGCTTTCGTCGTCTTAAACGTGGAATACGGCTTTTGGGAAAAATCGCTGTGGCTGACGGAGTGCGTTTCAACAGGCTTGGCTCTTCAAAACTTTCCGAAAAATTAGGAAATGGTGCAACTGTGTTGGAAGGTGGAATGTCAGGCTTAGAAGTTTTTGTCAAACCCTCTTTCGCAAACAGAATCTCATCTGTAATGATAATAGAGCGCCGCGACGGTAGGTGGGAATTTTCAATAAATGAGTTTACAGCTACTGGATTTGGCAAAACTGATCGATAGGAAAGCAGTGGTGAGGCCATGTCTTCTTCAGGACAAATAACACTACAACCCCGTTTTTCACTAGAAACACTAAAAGAGCTTTTTTTTAAACTTTCATGTATACTTATTGGTGTTGAGCTGTCTTTAGCTGTAATATCCCCTAATAGTGATCCCTCCATAAAGAGCCAAGATACTCGTCGAGGATCTGGATAAATTTGATGTTTCAAGGGAGATTGACAAGGGTAATTTTTGCTTTGACCATTTAAACTTTGCGTATCATTGTCTTGTGACCGGTTGCGTTCATGCTGAGGCATTAATAATAGAGGGTTGATTAGTAATTTTGAATTTTGGTTAGTTTCACTAGAGTTTTCTAATAAATTAAACTTTAATGACATGGGGCTCTCACGGAAGTCGGCTTTACTTATAACATGAACTGGAGACGAGCTTTCCGATGTTTTTGAAGAATTTTTTGAACCATTGCGTTTATCATACTTAGTATCCACATAATCACTTATGAAGTTTTTAGGTTTATTATCATACGGATACGAAAAGGTTGCCTTCTTTTCTTTTGTTAAATGGTGAGTTTCGGTACAGATATTTTCCTTACAATCAAGCAATGATGCTACAAAACGAATTTGATCGTTGTTGAAACATTGCATATTTTCATCAGGAACATGAGATATATTATTTTGCAATTCTGGCGTTTGGTCTAATGTAAAAAACTGCTTTCCTTTGTAGTTTGAGGAGGATTTTATTTGAATGTTTAATTCTTTTGAAGCGTCATGAATAAAAGTATATTTTAACGAATTTCTTTTTTTACTTAGCTCTGGTAAATATATAGGTGGTTCAGAAGATTTAGTATGCGCATGAGAATTCTTGGTATCTCCTTGATATTCAACCAGATTTGATAAATTATTGTTCACGTGAAAACCTTGGCTATCTAAATTTAGAAAGGTAGAACTATCAGAACGAGAACGCCTTAAAACAGTTGGATGCGAGCCGAGTTTTTTTCTTTTGTGCTCAATTATCGGCTCTGTAGCTTTAAGTGAATCAGTTGACGGAATGCGAACTTCCGAGACAACAGACCATCTTCGCTTAGATGAGTCTTGTCGCCGTTTGAAAAATTTTGGATGTAAATTGTCTAAGGTGTTGTTCGGCTCTTCGGTGAAAAAAAGCTGTTTTGAAGTAACATTTACATGCGTGGTATAGGTTTCAGAAACTCGATTTTTTCTTAAAGGATATAAATCGTTTGAAAACCTCTCATCCCTTAAAATACTCTTTGAAACGTCTTTATTTTTTGTGGAAGACACGAGTGTATTTGACTGAGTCATTTCATTATTCAACAAGACCAAAGAGCTACGGGGAAGAGGTAATGGTTGTGAAGGTTGAGGGGACTCTGGCAATGCATCAGAATTAGATAGCGATAGTACCATTTGTTGTGGTGGAGATTCAAGAGAAACTACAAGGGGTTTCGAAATACTCAAGCGGTTTTGTGTAGATCCATAAAATAAATCAGGATTGAATTTTTCTGGATTGATTCTTTCTTCTGAAAAGTCCGACATAAGAGTGTTGTGTGTCTGTGGAATTTTGCATTTCTGTGCTGATGAGTCAAAACGATATTTTTCAACACTTTTTGACCTGTTGCTTAATGTAGCTGGCGTTGAAAAAATTCTAAGAACGTTTTCTGATGTGTTATTGTTCTCTATGAATGATTGAGAAAAGGTATTTACAGTAATTTTGGATGTGTTGCTGTTTAATGTGGGTGATAGAAAACAAATTCTTGGAGTGTTTTTTAAAGTTTTATTGGTTGAAATAACAGACGGAGAAAAAATTTCTGTAGAATTTCTTGAACTACTTCTATTTATCGGGGATGATTCTGCTAGCATTTCCAAACTAGGTTTTAATGTAATACCACTTGGTTCGGGTATGCAGGACGAAATTTTAGAAGTATTTTTTGAAACACATATATCTTGCTTAAATGACTCTGAATAATCTTTACGGTTAGTTGATATTGTTTTAATGTTGTGTGTGGGTGAAGATAACAAACGTATAAAAGATTTATCCGAAGTACTGTTGGGGTCTCGTGAAGACATATACTCGCTTGTGTTAGTTCCAGTGGATATAATATTTACTTGTGGTTTTTGTAGGTCAAAATTTGGAAAATTATTTACAACTGCCGAATCTTTTTCAGCGATTTCATATTCATCTGTGGAGTTATCAAGTAATGCAGCTTGGTAGTAGCGAGGAGTTGTCATTGAACGTGTAGGTGTTATAATAGAGTTACGTTTTTTTATCAGTGTATGCTGTAGTTCAGAAGTAAGAAAGCCATTTGTATCGCTCCTACACTCTCGTGTGCGTACGGACACAGTTGGAACGATTTCTAGTGGCATAAGTTTCTCGTTGGAAGCTGAGGAATTGTATGATTCATGAATGAGCGATGTTCTAGAATATGCTTGTTCCGGCGAAAGTTTAGGTGATGGTTTTGTTGTAAAATCACACCTATCGGATATTTCTTTTTCACAAGAGCAAATAAATTGTTTCTCAGCAGTGTTCGATATATAATCTAGTGATTTTCGACTGAGACAGCTAGTAACCGGTGATTTACATAAAACATCTTGAATAGACAACGTGCTTTGTGTGTCAACCGGTTCACTTCTTTTCTGAAGCGGTTGATCAATTATGCGTTCCTGGCGATACACCTGGTTATTTACATCGTCATTTAGTTGCATGGGTGTAGTCTCATTATCGCACGAAGAATTTTGATCGCAGTTAAAACCGGTGTCGACAACATCGTCCGTCAATACGTCGCGAGAACCTTTACCAGATATCAGAATTTGTAATTGTGGACGCTTCTTGTGTTTCCACCAAGTCTAAAAGAAAATTGTATAAATTTAAGACACCCGCCTCACCGACCTGTATAAAAATAACGGCCTTGGTTTCGCGTTTTCGTTGATGATTTTGCCAAAAATTGTTACGACGAATTGTTGTAAATGAACAACTCTGAGGATTCTAATTTATTTCGAAACAAACAATAGATCAAGACAAAACCTGGATAAGTTCTACTAAAGTTATACAAGAGGAATATTTTTCCCGACGCAGACGAACGCGAACAAGTGTCTGAAAAAAATAATGTTTTGTTTTGTTTTGTTTCACGTTTCGCTTTACCTGAAGGTTAGAAACATATTTAATTGATTTGTGAAATCTCCGACAACGGATCCATCGAAGACAAAAGGAGGAAATTTTAGATTTTGCAATACAAATTAATTGTTTTTTTATACAGAAATCTCGCCATGCACGCTGAATTACTAGTATCTTATTGCGTCGATTGAGAACCTTGGTGTAATAATATTGTTGAGCCTCTTTTGCTAATTTAAAGCAACGATTGTAACATAATATTCGGGATAACCGTATTAAACAGCGTACAAGAAAAAAAGATCTGAAATATATTTTGCTGTTTCACTAACAAAATTTTTGAAAAAATACCGTTTAAGCCGTTTTCGTAACCAGAACTCGTAAATACGTTGGGCAACAATACGACGTTCGTCTCCTCGAGCAACATCCTTAAGTGTCTCTATATCCTAATAAATTTGATTTTAATAAATTAAATAGACTATAAAAAATTGATGTGAAAAAAAAAAAGTCATACGTAAAGAGAACCCAGTCGAAAAAAAGCACACGTTTTTCCTAGCTGAAAGTCAGAAGGATTTGTGCCAATGACTAGAAAAATTAATCTTGCGAATTCATCCGGCGTAACAGAGGAACGCATAACTAGAGGTAAAAGGTGTCCATAACGCTTCCACAATTCTTCGAAAGGAACGCGACAAGGATATCCGCATACCATCCATTCTAGTGCCACAATCATTCCACTATTTTCCAGCTGCTGTCGAACTCGAATCTCATCCCAATCGGTGAAATTCTGTTTTTCGTTTGGTTTAACACAACGAATAAACCACGAGACAGTTTTTTCAAGTTCACCAATAAAAAATTTAACCTAAATAAAAAACTTAAGGTAGTGGAGATAAGTGTGATTCATATAAGACGAACTTGAGAGCAAAACACAGAAGACAACGTTTTAGATTTGCTGGTCTTAATATTCTCTAGGATTGAAAAAACATAGCAATCATTCAGAACATTATAAATGTGTGGTATATCATATAGCTACAATAGCTGAAAATCTCCTATTATAATTGACCTTAGTAAACTTACCGTGATTATTTTGCGTTGCGTGTGGCTTATTATCAATTTTTGAAAACACTTCACTGTTTCTAGAAATTTTTTTTTTCTAAAGTAAATCAAAGTACCATGTGGGGCACATTATATTATAGGCACCTGTGATTTTCTTTCCATGATAAAATCATTGTCTTCCTTAAATAATATTTTAGATATGAAATCGTTTTCACAACAACGTAGACTTATTTCCAGATCTTGGGGAAGGAAGTCAAGATTTTGAAAATTAAAATTTTCTGCAGTATACAAGACATCTCCAGCATAATGTCTTATCAGAAATTCTTTATCTAAGTCGAAATTTTTTTTTCCCAAGACCACGCCACCAATTAAGCTTCCATGACCGCTTTTTATACGGTGTCCCAATGTTGTGTTAACTTTCCGACAGAAATAGAAATCTTTGTGCCCAACCACTGGAGCTAGAGAAGCTTCATCCAAAAGTTGAAATACTCCTGTTAAATAGAACACATGGTAAGGTTTTCTTCAGATGTTGTAATGCAGTTTAAAAAATGTCAAGTAAGTATTTTGTTACCTGGTAGTCCATGGGGCAAACAATTGTATATAGCGTTGCAGCAAGATACACTTTTTGCTGTACAATTTTCCGAAACGTTACGAGGCGGCTGAATATTTTCTGAATGGTATACCTTCAAGTCGTTGACAATCAGTTGGTCCAGAAAGAACGTATGAAGTTGCTCGTTCGCATAATTAATACACAATTGTTCAAATCCGTTACAAGAATACGGTAACTGAAATAAAAACGTTCGATTAAATTGGACCACTAACGCTTTAGCATTATGGTGAAAAAGGAAAAATTTACCATATCTTCGAATCCAAATATATCTAAAACGCCAACGTAAGCTTCATCGTGCTTGGATGATGTAATTACTTTCGTGTTATCAGAAATAAAATTTTCAGTTATCTCTTTAGTCTGCGTTTGTTGAGCCTCATCGTTCATGCTTTGGTCATGCAGCATGTCCTAAATAGATATACAAATGATAAGAAAATCGAAGAAAAAAACAAACATGAGTACATGGTCATCTAACATGATATTTATTTGTGAAACTAAATAGTTGAAGAGTTTTTGGTATAAATGTCGTGCTAAAGCATTAACATTTTGTTTAGCTTGATGAATGGGTAAATTGCACCGCGTATCACATATCTGACACAAAAAAGTAAAAAACCATAAGTGCGACTGTCTTTTACTTTCTTGGACGTCAAGGCTAATTCAAAAGTGTTTTGACTTTCTGGGGATTCGAACTCTACCCGAAAAATAAGGTGCATGAAAGATTAAATAATAGTAATAGTACTCAATAACTGATGTAAAACATCAAGACTATCAGCCTTTTCACGAACTGAAAGACTCGTTTCACTCGTGGAGCCTATTTTTGAGGAACGTGAAATAATTGTGGCATTATCTTCAAAGTCTCTTTTTCTTAAACCAGTGGTGAACTCAAGGTTTCCTAGTGTAAGAATAATTGAAAGTGTTTTAAAAACATCAATTTGATCAACTTCTTTGGATAGATTTATAACATCCATCGCTTTCCTAACCCTCTCAAAGTTTGACGGCATTGAAAGAGTGCAGTCAGAGTCTAAAAATAGATCAAAAAGTGTCTATGTATAACTTTAAAGTAAGAAAGACCTAGAAAACGGTAGTGTTCCATGTTATTAATATACAAGTTTTCGCGTTCTTCTGGAGTAGCCTCTACAATACAAAGGCATCATGTTGGTGAACACTAACGCGTTAAAGGAAAAGTGAAACTGCGACTAACCAAGACACAACCAATAAAAAATATGATAATTTCTCTCATTAGCCGGAACCTTAGATACACGCGACTTTGCTAATAAATAGGTAGACATTGATCCATGACTTATGTGTCCTGCTTTGTCAAAGTGAAGTTTTATAAGTTTTCCGAATCGAGATGAGTTCACGTTACGAACTGTCGTTGCTAAACAAAAAAAAATTGTTCAACGAAGATTTAAATTTTGAAAATACCATTTCCAAAGGCTTCAAGAACTGGATTTGTTTCCAAAACACGGTTTTCTATGGCGTATTTTTCTTGATCAGTGTTACTTTGCGAAGAGTTGTATGCTAAATACCTTAACACATGCTTTGTAGAAATGAAATGAAATGAAAGGATTATGTAGTTGTATTTACTTTAGAACATTCTGTTTTTCCTGATCCGCTCTCCCCACTTATAATAATACTTTGCGACTTGTTGTCTATGTGGTTTATGATCAGGAAAATCACAAAGGAATTTTTAAAAACATATCAATTTTATTTAGTTGCAGCGTTCTTTTTTGTGGTTAACCAGAAAGAAAACGCTTACGTTTTAACAAAGCCGTATAAGCAGCTTCGGCTATCGCAAAAGGATGAGGTGGATTGGCACTTTGAGTTTTTCCAACATAAGAAACCAACGTTTTTTCATCATATAAACATGGAAGGGGTCTGTATGGATTGACAGCTATAAGAATTGAGCCTGTAAATGTCTAACACTAAATATTAAATTTTCTTCTTGAAAAAAAAATTTTGAAAACATACATAAATTCCGTGGTAGTTTCCTTTTAATACGCTTTTAAAACGTTTTTTAATGTTATATGCTACATTGGGTATCGTTAAATAGAGTAAGGAACAATTATCAGAGAAACCGAATTCGCTGTCAGCCGGATATAATTGAGATGGAGACTAAACCAAATAAATTTAGAAATAAAAAACTAAAATCTTCTGTTACTTTATAAATAATTTCACCATCGGAAGTATGAACGGGTACAAGCTGAGAAGACGTTGATTGTTCCTTGCATATTTTTAAACTGTCTAAAGAATTATTGATATTTCCGCGAACAAATTTATTATTATCATTTAAAAACCAAACAAATGTTTGTTTGTCTATTTTTGAATTTTTCAACTGCATACTATTATTAAGAGAAATTTTTTTATATTTTTAATTCATCTTGACAATGCCTGGAAAAAATTCAGGACAAATAAGTACTGTTTAAATCTCCATCACTCAAAATTAGTGCTGTGACCATAAATATGTTAAAACCTGTGTAATAGGCAGTTAGTCTAAATATTTTTTTTCGCTCACAACTATTTTAATCATACCATATATAACTTAACCATTTTTTTAATTTATATTTCTTCATTTTTTTTCCAATAGTTAACACTATTTTTTCTTATTTGCAATCAGACACCATTTGTATTTTCTTTGCTTTTTCAACTTTGCTTTCGTAAATCGTGTGTCTCTTTAAAAAAACTTTAAATATCTAGTATGTTGTTATAAATTGTTTCTTTCTTTTTTCTGAAACATTTATTTTCATATACGAAGTTTAGGTAATTATCTAGGTTATCAATAAAAGTTTAGTCAAAAACACAAGGTTTTTATAATATCTCATGTCTTTGCATGATATTTTTACGAAGCAAAGAAAATGTTATATAAAGTCTACCTAAAAACAATATATCCATTATTAAATATTGGTTGTGAATAATGGACTCTGTTTTACATATAATCAATCAATTACAAGATTTAACAGTATCAATTCAAGTGAATACTTCTAATAGCTTGAAATTGGATCTTCCTCAAATCGTTGTCGTCGGGTCACAGTCTGTTGGAAAATCCTCGATTTTAGAGTGTCTCGTTGGAAAAAGTTTTTTGCCAAAGGGAACTGGAATGGTAACAAGGCGACCTTTAATACTTCAGTTAAAAAATACTACAACTGTTTTAAATGCATACAAAGTACGTACGAAAAATTCTGTTTTATGAAAATAACTAAATGTCGCTATTTTCTTAGAAAAAAATAATTACAGCCTGCGATATTCCATATTTGAAATATCTTAAATTAATTGATGAAGACCGGCTTTTTCTTGAGCTGAAAGAGAATCAATTTTTTTTATTAGATGAGGCTTCTGTTATAAATTTTTCAATGGATATAGCTCAAAAAGTAACAAGAGTCAACAATTTGATCATTATGTTAAAATCTAAGATTTTTTTTTAAGGAATGTGGGTGTTTTCTCCATGAACCTGATAAAATCTATGTTGACTTTGATTTGATTCGTGAAGAAATTATCTCTGAAACAGAGCGTTTGCTTGGAAGAACTAACAGCATTAGCCCTAAACCGATATTGCTTAGAATCTATTCTCCTCGTATTGCTGATATAACTCTCATCGATTTACCAGGTATCTTTGTGAATCATCTTTAAATATATAACTTTTTAATGGTATACTTTTAAATTATTGTTTGTTTACATGGAAAAAATCAATTGTCATTTGCGAAAAATTTTAAATACTAATTTTGTCTTCTTCAAAATTTTTTTTATAAGCATGCTTAATTTATAGGTATAATTAAGATTCCATTATTGCATCAGCCAGGAGACATCGAAGTTCAGGTTAGTAAGTCTTTGTTAGTGCTTTTTATCTTTTGGTTTTGGTCGCTGTAGATATTAAACTTGATGAAGACTTACATTAGTCACGAAAATTCATTCATTCTAGCTATAAGTGCTGCAAATGTTGATATTGCAAATTCAGACGCATTGAAATTGGCTCGTGAAGTAGATCCAAGTGGAGAGCGAACATTAGGTGGAAAAAAAAAGTAAAAATCATTTTACTTTTTTTTACAGGCATTATAACAAAATGTGATTTAATGGATAATCAAACAAATGCATTAGACATATTATCTGGCGAGCGGTATCCATTGAAAAGAGGGTAATAAAAATATCTGTTATGGTTGATGACACTGTAGCAATCAACTATTGAATTAGTTATATAGGGGTGGTATGTCCAAGCGAACGAAGCATGATTAAAAAAGATGGAATTGCATCTATTATTAAAGAAGAAAAATTTTTTTTTTCTAAAAATACTGCGTATAGCTCGATACAACATCGTTGTGGAATCGGGTTTTTAATGGAATCATTAAATAAAGTATTTTATAGTATAATTAACTACTTCTTTCTGAGTTGTGTATTCAGATGTTTTTAACTCATATTGAAAAAAAAGTGCCGCAGCTTAAGATTCAACTGTTAACACTTATTAATGACTTGGAGGCTCAAAAAAAAGGTATTTTGTTCATTTAACTTATTAAAGTAGACACCAAGTGTTGCTTATATGTTACAATAAATATATGAAGAACTAGGAGAAGAGATTTCATCCGATAAATCAAATGATGGTTCTTTACTTTTACAATATCTTTACAAATATTCGTGTGATTTTCAGGTATCTAAAATAAAAAAAAACGTTACTGTTTATGTTTTGTGTTTCAGAACTCTATTGATGGTACAATAACCTATAATATCACCCACTCAGAATTAGTGGGAGGTGCTCGTTTGCGTTATATATTTCATGAGTGCTTTACTAAAAGTCTCTTTAATTATGACTCCCTTTGTCAACTAAAAGACGATGAAATTCGTACTGTTATACGGTACTGTCATTCGGGTTGATTTTTTTTTACGCGTATTGGCATATAATTTGTAGAATTGCAGCAGGTCCGAAGTCACCGTTATTCATTCCCGATGCCGCCTTTGAAATACTTGTTCGAAAGCAGGTTGAACGATTTAAAGCACCTGCATTACAATGCGCTGATTATGTAAGTTATTTCTTCCGATAAAACACTTATTTTTTTAATTGTTTCTAAGGTTTATGAGGAGTTGCGGCATATTATCGCAACTTGTAGTGTTGCAACAAAGCAGCACTTTGATCTTTTGCATGCTCACATTCTTAAGGTTGTCTACGAATTACTTGAAAGACGGTTAGGACCAACAACAAACATGATATCTACACTTATAGATGTATGTTAAACTACTTTCTTTACTTTGAAGCATGTTGCGTTTAGATGGAGTCTGCCTATATAAACACAAATCACCCTGATTTCTGTCGAGGTAGCCTAGATTTGAATGCCAATAACACATATTTTTTGTATATTGTCATTTGAATAAATGTCGAAAAAAAAAAGCTCATGAATGCATCGTAAAACTTCATACATCGCCAACTAGCCTTGGTTTTAATCCTTTACATCCTGCAATACCTCATATTAACATAAGTAAGTACCCCATAAAACCTTGCTTAGTTTCCCATTACTTTAGTGCATATGTGTATTTGTGTTTTTCTTGGCTTTAAGTCTCATTTTCTTAAATTTCTTTCTATATTTGCATTTTATAGAATTTATCATTGTTTCTAATTTTCATTGACATAGACATATATTCTAACTTTATTTAGATGACAAAGAAGGAATAAATATTATGTCATCATGTGCTAAACAATTTATGAAGAATTTTATTTTATTGTTAATAGAAAATATAACAAATCAATAAGAACACTAGGTTTTTTTAATAAATTTGCAAAACCTTCTAATTGTTTACGTCTGTGAAAGTATTCTATGTTTTTGCATGCGCAAATACCAGAAACTTTTGTTTTTAATGCATTCAATTTCGTATTTGCTGAAACCTATACTTTGTGTGCGTTATACTTTGATATATTCATGATATTGTTACATATTGTTTTTTTTTGGGTATGTAACAAGTAAATGCTTAGGCGGTATGGTATATAGACTTTTAACAGGTGCATTGTCGTATACGAAAATACATTTTTTGCATTGACAGAAGTAAAAGCAGTTCAAACACCCGGTGAAAATGATTTGGCGCTACAAACGTTATGCGTGGATAAAACAACTCAAAATTTATCTTTGGGTAGAATACCTACACTGTTGCGTCTTCCTCCTTTAACGTCAGACGGAGAAAAAGCTGAATTAGATAAAATGAAGCTGTTAATACAAGCATATGTCAATATAGTAAAGTAAGTTTTTTAAAGAGGTTATAGAAAAATATTGTGGCGAAATGTAGAAGAAATATATGTGACTATGTCCCTAAAACGATTATGCATCTTATGGTGAATTCTATAAAAAGCACCATTTATCGAGAATTGATAGCACAGCTTTACAAACCTGGTAGTTTGAACCTTTATAGAATAGTTGCATTTAAATTTTTACTAGAGCTTTTTCAATTTCTTTTAAAGGAAGATTCTGCCATTAGCTCAGCAAGAAAACAATGTTGTGGGTCATTGAAGTAAACACAAGTGTTTCATTACTTCTCTTCGTGTAATGAATTTTTTTTTTTTCAGAATGTTATCTAGTGCCTTGGAACTATTAACTGAAACATTTACTAAGAGTATTGAGATTGAATAAGTAAAAGCATCCAATTAAATTGCTGTCTTGAGTCAATGACTGCTGCATCAACATAAAAAGATTACTAAATGGTGATGATTTCACTAGCATGATCAAAGACAAATTAACAACTGAATTTTCTTGTTGCATCAACTCTTTTTTTCAATTTTGACAAGAAGAATAATTTGTTAAACTCAAATTGGGTACATGATATAAAGCATTATTTTTTATTGTGTACTTTTAAAGTAAACAAAAAATTTGCGCTGCTTGCACCATATAAAATTATAAACAAAAGTAATTGTGATTTGATAGTTTTTAGATCAACTCCCGTTGATAAAACAAGCCAAAACATTTTTTGTGAAATATAAAAAAACTATAGTTGGGTTTCTTCTTTATTTTTATATTTAAAAAATTGACATAATTAAGACCCGCAGAAAATTATTTTTCTGGTTTATATGAAAATGGTGTACGCGGGCATTTTCTTTTGATGGAACCAACACCAAAATGTATACTTGCCGATTTATTGTGCATTTCGATAGAACTTTGTTAAAAAATGTCATTTATATAATAAATTCTTCTAGTATGATTGATTCTTGAGTTGTGTTGTAAAGTTTTAGTGGCGTACAATAAAAAGAAAAAGGTGAAGTGCTACGAAAAAAAATAGAAAATTGACCGAATCCTGAAAATCTATTTAAATGAGAAGTTTCTATTTATTGCAGTAATGTAACGTTGTGCTCTTCCCGTATGGGTTTCAAAAAGAAATGTGTGAAGATTGGAAAAGCATTCTATTGAGAAAAAGAAGATTTTGTGCAATATAACTTTTAAAAATCACCTTCTGTTTTCTAAAAACTAAAGAAGTTCTTGTTTTATTAAAGCTTTAATAAAAGCATTCAATATAATAAAAAAGATAAAAGAGTTGTACTGTGCATAAAGTTTTTAAACTTAAGGGATTATGTACAATTCCATTAAAAAAAAACAAGTGGAGAACTACGTATCGTTGAAGACGGGTAAGAACCACCACTCAGTGATCCTTCATGAATGAAGCATTTTGAACTTTTTTTTACCTTTTTAAAGCAAGTACTCATAAACAGCTAGAAAAAACTAAGCTGTGATATATGCAAAATAAATATTTTTCCATTTAAGATTTACATGTTACAAAAAAAAAAAAATTAAAGATAAATACCTAGTATTGTAGATTAAAAAAAATATACAAAGAAAAGACTTTTCAATAGGACATAACAAAGAGGAATGAGCTATAAGGCAAAAAAATCAAGCATAGCAAATTCGTTTAATAACTTTTACACTAACAAGAAACTTAACGTTTACTCGTATATGCAGTCTACAAATTGACTTTATGGTATTTCAATTGAATACAGCAGACTAGTTTTGAATTATCCATTGTTTTCAATGAGTGGCATAAAAGAAATTTGGTGGTTTTAATTTGACGTTTACTTATGTGTGCTCAATATTTAAACATGTAGTTACAATGGGGGTAAAAAGAAAAAAAATTTTTTTCATGATCCGTTGTTCAAGGCTCCATAGTGTTGTTTTTTCAATCGTATACAAAGGAAACTGATGCTAATTTACACTCAAAAAAATCGATTGTTTTAATGCTGCATTTTTTAACGTTTTTCTATTTTGAAAAGAAAATATGATACATTAAAACAGTTTTTTTGCGTTTCAAAAAATATAATAGGCGTTGAACTGGTGGATGACAAGTTTTTTTTAGTAACGAATTAAAGACTAGGCTCGGCATAACAACGGTTATCTTTGGTCACTAATTATTGTAATTTTTATTGATTTTTTTAAAAAAAGGGTGTGGAAAAAAAAAACATAATTGGAAGAAAACGAAATTAGAGCACTACACTATTGCATAAATTATTTGCAGAGAATGACTGTTAGTGGAATTTCATGATAGTTCGTCATAGTGTATAAGTGTAATTAATGATTAATGCAATCAATGCAGTTTGTATGAAATTATTAATTAAAACAATAATTTGTTTAGTTTTATTTGAAAAACATAAATTAAAATTTTTAACAATTATTAGTTTGACAAGATTAATAAGTCAAAAAATAGAGTTTTGTGAAATATATTGTTTATGAAAAAAATTACTTGATTCAATACTAACTCATCTTTTAATTGGTAGTTAAACGTCTGGGATGTGGTTTATAAAAATGTCAGTGCACTTCCAGAACAAAGTTTATGACACAGGTATTCTGTGTTGTTGGAAACTAAAATAAGCTTAGTTCTGAGTTAAATGCTTTTCTAAAAAATACGAAGACGTTTTCCTACGCAGAAGGTTAAATATACTTTGTGATAAAATGATTTGGAATCTTGTAATTTATTTCGATAAATACAATAATAAACGGTGCACATACTAATGAAGTTGTCGGAGGTTATTCGCACACTGTGTCTCCCTGAGTATATTACTAAAGTTTACAATAATACCGGTGTGGAAACTTTGTACACATGGCAAATTCGTTGTCTGACCATTTTTTTCCAAGGGAAATACGAATACGACAAATTGAAACAAAATTTAGTTTATTCGTCCCCTACAGGTTCTGGTATGTAAATTATTTTTTTTACTTTTCATTTTCATTGATTAAACAATAGGAAAGACCTTGATAGCGGAGATTATAACACTATGTCATTTTAAGCATTTGTTTGAAGGGACATGCAAAGCGTCATTCAAGGATAATGAACTCGCAAATGTTAATAACATTCGGAAAATTGCAATTTTTGTTTTTCCTTATGTAACAATTTTAATTGAAAAAAAGAAATATTTGGAAAAATTGTTTAAAAAAGGTGATTTTACCAATCAAAAATTTTGATTTTTGACACTTTCTTTTCTTCAGATATTAAAGTTGAAGTATTTCACCAAAAATCTTTTTTATCAGTTACTCGTACAATAGAAACTCTCACATCGTCTGACTGGGATACCTTTCCCGCACGCTTTGACATAGCTCTTTGTACCATAGAAAAGGCGCATAGTTTAGTATTTGGTTTAGCTCGAATGGGTGTGCTTTGTGATTACGTGACCCTATTGGTTGTTGATGAGCTGCACCTTGTTGATGAAGCACCGGATGGTAGAGGAGCTTTAATTAATTCTATGATTAGCATGTCGCTATTTTTCTCTTTGAACAATCGGAATTTTCTCCAAATAGTTGCAATGTCTGCAACACTACCAAATTTAGTGCATTTGGGAAACTGGCTAAATGCACAGGTTTTTGAGACAAATGAGCGCACCTCAACACTAACAGAATTGCTTTTTTGTAATTCCCGATTGTGGGAGCTTAAACATCAACATCATAAAGTAAAAATAACAAATTCAAATTTTGATCTCTACTTAATATTTTAATTATTGTATTAGGGTTGTTGCAAAATACCTTCCGATAAGTATACTGAGGAAATATATAAGGAAGGTTTTTGTTGTAGTTGTTGTTATTTTGAACCGATTCATGTATCATTGTCGAATTTATCACAATCGGATTTAAGCCTTTTTTTAAATTTATTTAAAAAAGAGGAAATTTATCTATTAGATTTATTAATTAAAAATTATAAGGAGAAGCGTAGTACTATTTTGTTTGGAAGGTCAAAACGTCAAGTTGAACTATATGCAGAATGCTTAACCAATGGAATATTAAATTTAATAAATCCTTATCCAAGTGATGCTCAAAAAAACTTATGCGATGAATTGTTGAGTTGCCAGGCAGCGTATTCTACATCGAAAGGATCGTGTCAAATGGCAAAATTTGTTATTCTTGGTATAGGTTACCATCACTCAGGGTTAAGCTTTCAGGAGAGAAATATTCTGCAGGCTGCTTTTTGGTAAACCTTGTTTTACATACAATTTTTTTTTTGATTCAACGTATGGTAGTAATAGTACTATTAATATTTTATGCGCTACTTCAACGATTGCGGTGGGCGTCAACTTACCAGTTCATTATGTTATCATAAAGTCACCATATATTGGGGACAGTTTTTTAACATCTACGCAGTATGTAATGCATTATATCTTAAATACAATTGAATCTATTTCAGGTATACACAAATGGCAGGGCGAGCGGGGCGTTCAGGAAGCGGAATGCTTGGCGTGTCAATTTTATGTTGTAATTTAAAAGATGTTAAGGCATGCCGAAACATAATGCAGGGTTTTGTGGATATTCCAAGAAAAACAAGTAATCCAATCAAAAACGAATTGTCATCTTCATTTCTTCGTTACGTGTTGGTATGTCGCGTAAAAATAACATAAATATATTTGTTTATGGTAGGAATTGATTGTTTGCCTTTCTGAACAATTTAAACGAGCGAGGTAAACGAAAATTTATTATAAAAACTAAAAATTAATTTAAGCGCAGAGTTTATGACATTGGTACAAAGCATGTTGGTATACCACTGACTATGATAGAAAAAAGTGCTTTATTTTTTTACAATCGTTCCAAGTAATAAACTCCTCATCCCAAGCATTATGCAAACAACTGATATGAAGGTCTACAATACGTTCTACGGATTCAAATGTGGATGTGTCTTCGGCCTTGCAGTACTTAGTTGAAACTAATCAGGTATGATTTCTTTGCCATAAAATTTAGTCATTGTCATTGAATTAGATATATTTTACAACAATACGACGTACTTATCTTGAAGTTACAATGCAAGGTCGAGCTATTGCCCTTTCTGGTTTAGACCCAAAAGAAGGTTTTTCTGTTTATGTTGAGGCGGATCAATTATCAAAGCAAATTGTAAACATATTTTTTTTTAATCAATTCACACGCGCTACTAATGTTTGCAGGTTTTGGATTCTGAGCTCCATTTATGCTACCTTTGCTGCCCAATGTCTTTTAGTTTCAACATCAATTGGACTGCGTTGAGATACATGATTGAAAAATTGGAACACTCCGATCGTCGAAGCCTTGAAAATATGGGCATCGATACATCTATTATTCAATATCACGCTATTGAGGTTTCCAAAATTTTTTTTTTTTATTTGCATTATATAAGAAAATGACTGTATCCAGGGACGGCTTTCTAACCAATGCGCACAATATCGGGAGGCAACGTGTTCGTACAAAAGATTATTCGTTGCATTATTGTGCACTTCTTTGATTCGTGCTTGCCCTATTCAATCTATCACAAAAATGTTTAATGTTACTCGAGGAGACATTGAGGTAGTAATGGTTGTATAAGTTATTTTTTAATATGCTTTTTAAAGAGTTTGCAATCAACTATTGTTAGTTTTGGTACGATGACAAAAAAACTAGTACAATCACTTGGATGGTGGCCTTTGGAAACATTACTTGAAAATTTTCTGCCTTTATTACGCTTGGGAACTTCGACCGAGTATCGTAATATACTTCAGATTCCATATATGACATTAAGATTGGCAAAGTGAGAGACCTGATCTGTTTTTTTATGAGTCTAGTGTTGTAGAGTTCTTTACCGAGTCGGCTTACAGAGTGTCGAGCTTATCGCGGCAACGTCCGTTTCGAAGCTTTATCGATGTTACCAAGAACATGGTATTTTGTGTGGTCAAAAAGGGAATTTTGGCTTGCTACTTGCAACGACAACATCACAACAAGCGCGTAGTTACTTGAAATTAAAAAAAGGAAAAGAAGAAAATTTACATAAAGTAAAGGAAGAGAGACGAAAATTTCAGAATATGATAAAATTGGATAATCTCACGTTGCGTATGTCTTTTTTTAAACACAAAATATACCAATTCCAATTGTAGCAAACGTAGAAGATGCTAGGTCCGATTTTTCGAAATTCTCTAGCTTGTCACTAAATTACCCTTTTTCAAACAAAGTCGGCTTTTCGACGTCACAAATGTTCATTACCCCGTGTAATCTGGAACCGTCCAGCACAGAGCACCTAGTAACAGGGTGCGCTAGCGTCATTGACGGTGAGGACATGTCTAGCGTAGAAGACTCAAATAGTGAAACATCTGAAATGAATGATTTTTTTACAGACATAACTGTATCAGGTAATTTGGGTATATTATGGTTTTGATCATGTTATTTTAATTCGTTTTGTTAAATTCATGAAAGATACAAAGAATAGCGACCATCATATATTTATCCCGTACTTTTCGAATAATTTAAATTTTTTAAAGGTAATTATTTGATAAAACTTGATTAAAACTTTTTCGTTTTTGTATTTACGCGTAAAGGTAACAGAGGGTGAAATTACTAACACAGATTCAAATGAGACAAAGGAGACGCGTAAGTTTTGGTCTTAGTCGGCTATAATGTCATTGTGCTATTAAACTGGTTTGTAGAGAGAAAATTTACAGAAAAACCTTTTTTCTGTCCACCAATTGCACGTGATTGTTACGGGTATATTAAATATAAACAAAAATTAAACAATAAGGAAAATAGTGGCAAGCCGCTGAAAAACATTTTTGACAATCATGAGTGGAGGTTCTCTCTGCCAAACGTAACACACATATGTGACCCGTTGTATCAAGTTGATATGAGAACATTAGTAAATTCCGATCAGGGATGTTTACAAAGTACATTTAGCTTTTTGGAATTTATGCTACAAAGGCATTCGGTTGTTATTTTAAGTATTCTACTGTCCATGAATGAAACGTCAAAAAAAGCAACTCCTAGTGTCTTAGTTGACACTAGCATGTCCATCGCACTGCTTTTTCCATCTGGGTATCTGTGTGTTCTCCCTATTAGCAAAGATAGTCTTTTAAATCCAATAGTCCCTGAATGTTTTGCTGCTTTTTTAAAATGCAGTAGCAATATATGTGTTGTAGCAGATATTAAATTTACTTTAAAATTTTTTTTTTCATGCAATAAATTGACTGTTGCATGCTTGATTTTGGATCCATTTGCCTGCCATTGTCTGCTGACTTGTCAAATCTCTGAAGCCTTGACGTGTGAATCTGTTGATGAATCAATAGAGTAAAACGAACATCATTAATTTCACATTGTTCTCGAAAGGTTTTTTCTTATGTAGAGAGTTATGCAAAATGTACAATGCGCATAGTGACTGGAATGGAAATGACTCTTTCTTGGATAATGAATTAGTGAATATTTGTAGACCAGCCTGCATGTATGCTATACCCTCTTTAAACATACAATCCTTATGGCTGCTTTTGTGCCTTAGTTCTGTAAGTCGAAATTCATGCCACATAAATATGTTTTTATTTTCTTTTTCTAGGTGTTGAGGTACTGGATTTTAAAATTTAACCTTTCTATGTATATGTGGGGAGTGGAACGCTATTATACTGAAGCGTTAGCGTGTGTTGAATTGGCTGGTCTCCCTTTCGACAAGACTTTTTTTTTTGACGTGTCCCTTGAATTTCTTAAAACCTACAAAGTTCCAAATCTTCCACTGTATTATATTATCTCTTTACGTTTGATGCAAATTGAAGTAAGAATTTAAATTTACCCAAAGCTAAACCTTCGTGTCGTTGTTTTTATTCTAATTTTTCACAATGAAGAAATAACTCTCTCAATAAAAATAACGCCCTCTTTTTTTTTAGATAAAAAAAAAATTTGAATACTTCAAATTGAAACAATACATACTTTTTAGATTTTAATAATTATAAGAGTCGTGTACTTTTTTAGAAACTTACTCATTATTTTTTTAGCCAAAAACCTAATTACTTAAGCTTCAAAATCCTTTCTTTAAATAATAATTTGTTAGTGTTAAAGTGTTACTTTTGTAACTGAAATTGCTTTGCTGGTTAATTAAGAATCAAAACGTTAATTTAATTTTTGTCTTTGTAATAATTAAAATAAGTAATGGAAGGATGGTTATAAGTGAGAGATATTTTTAAAACTTTTAGGTGACAATATTTTGTTTTTTTTTTACCCTCGTAGAAAGTAAATTGACATTAATTTTAATTGTAGATTGAAATTACTGAGCAAAAGGAAAACACTACAGATATTCCTGAGTTGATTCTTTCTCCATATCATGATTTGAATCATGACCTTCTGAATACTGAAGAAAAAAAGAAAAACGTGAATTCAATTTTTAATTATAAACTTCCATGTTTTTAACATTTTATTGTTTTATTTCAGTCTACGGAAACCTTGATAGACGAATATCGAATTCTGGAAAAAATTATAAAATTAGTTAATGCTAGTTGTACGCATAAATTGAATGTAGATGAAGGTCAATTTGAAGACATCTTTAACATGGATGACGTCGCTGTTTCAGAAGGTAATCTTATTGTATAAAACCTCTTCAGTTATTAATTTGATTAAGTTCAGACAGTCAACTTCCCGATGGAAATTTCAAAACCTTAAAAAAATCTAATGTAAGAAATAGTCATATTAATTGTTTTATTTTTTTAAAAATTGTGGAAGACAACAAATCGTCTGTTTTTTTGGTACAATCGTATGAGAACATATTTTAATTCGATGGTCGCCCCTGATTATCGTTTTATAAGCAGCCTTCAACAGGGTTTACGTTTTACATTTCCTGCACGCTTTTGTCTGCAAGAAATACTCGAGAAGAGGTCATTGTGCAGTCGAATAGATAATTTTTTTCAGCCATTCTCTCATGTAAATTCAAGCGGCAATAAAATACAGCAGTCGCCGTTTCCGTCAATTTGCTGGGCTTTGGTTGTTTTTAAAGACAGTTTAAACTTTACCTGTGATGCGCCAGAGTGTTCATTGGTTAAAATACATCAAATTCATTTAACGACTCAAAGTATACAATTTTTTTCTTATTAAATGATTTTGAGTTTTGATTGACTCATGGTGTTTTCTTGTTTTAGATACTTGGTTAATTGATGTCATTCATCCAATGGAGCCTTTTGATGTAACTATAAAGCAGTTACACAAATCGGAACAATCGCACATAAATTCTATGAATGGTCGGTAATATTAAGTAATTAAAGTCGTTAATACTTCAGTTTCAAACTTTTAGGTCTTCTTAGAACGTATAGTGCAAAAAAGATTTTCCTAGTTGATTGTCATAATACTGTATCATTATTGCGGTCAAAGAAGTTGAAAGATATAAGCATCGCTCAAAAGGATGTTCAGGTTTCAGTGTGTAGGTTTTTTGTCTCTTTGGATAAACAATGGTTTCTGATAATGTGTTATAAAGATTTTCTGGTAACTTCGTAATATAAAAGTTTTCACCTTAATTACTTAAAAAGTCTAATATATTTTTGTATCTAGATTGAGATTTTATTAGCACTACTCAGCGATTACAATTTAAAAGAAGTAAGGAACTAGTTAACGGTCTCACCAACTGCATGTCGTATTCATCTCAATTTTGGTTATTACAACTTTCTTGTGTTTTGAGGTTTTCTTGAGGTTAAATGTATTTATGTTTATTTACTAAATTATCATAGAAATGCTACTAGGTTGTCGTTTTACTTATAAGCAAAATGTGACTCACACTTCTTTTGTCAATGTGAAGCTACAGCAATTACATAGTTTCTTACTTTATTAATTTCTTGTAAATAAGCCAAATTTATGTATAATATTCTAGATTCTAATTGTTTTACAACGAAATTATTTGTTAGGTTCTGCAAAAAAGCGCTATGAAAAAGGATATAAATAAGTGGCTTTCTTCTTTGGAAACCTTTGACGAAAAGACACTTATAACCACCAATAAACATGTATTTGAGTGGATTCTTTCTTTTAAAGTACGCAAAATTTATTCTTCACTTTTGTAACAAATGAAGTTCTGTCACAATTATTTAGGATGCCGCTTATGCACTTGCCCAACATGCTGAGAAAGCGAAAAACAAAGGGTTTCTCATGTCCAAGCTCCACAGACGTATTTACGTGACAAATGAAACTAAATTTTTTCAGTTCTACGTTATGAAAATTCTCTGTCATGTGACAGCCGATGAAATCATGAAATTAGCGACGTGCGGCATTCAAAAGGAGCTATCAGGGATCGGAGACTTTAAATTTTTACGTCTTATAAGTATTAGTACTGGTAAATTTTCTTTTGAATGTCTCGGAAAACCCTTAAAGGATACCTGGTAATCAATAGTATCCTTAATGTGCAATCAATTTTCATAAATTCTTCCTGGTTTTAGTGAGACATTCGTTAAAATTTGCTGTAAATCTTTTAAATACATTCTAGGTCACCATATTAACATTTCGCTCACGGTTTCAAAATATTTGGACTTTAATTGAACTTCGTTATGAATTTAAATTTCTTATTACGCTTGCTTTAATATTATTTTTTACTTATAACTATAAAGTCAACGTGATTAACTCGTGAGGATTTATCCTACATTTTTGTTTTAACTGCTGCAGAAATAATTTCTTTGGGACAACAGCATGCTAAAAATTTTGCTGTAAAACAAGGAATGAAGATGACTTAGCTTTTGTTGAAAATGGGTCGAAATGCTAAAATTAATCGAAACGGATCTTTCATACAAAAAAAAAATTTGAAGAGAGGAAAGCCGCTAAACAATTCAAAAACTCAAAAAAAAAGACAAGAGAGAAAAGTGAAAAAGTTAGAACAAAGCGAGAAGGCGAGAGATTGTGATCAAGATAATGATCATCAAATGATTTAATTGTTTAACCATGTCTATTTGTTTTTTTCATTACGTCTTGCAATAAGAATTTTGTGTAATAAAGTAAACATGACGTTTTTTACATTTAAACTTTCGTGAACGATGTAGACAAGAAATAAGATATGAAATAAAATACAAATTATGTTGTTTTCTGATGAAAGGGACACGGCGAAACAGTTAGGGCACAAACGTGACCCGATTGGGAGTCAAAATTCTAACGACTGTACCACATGGAGCAGACTAGCCAGGATAGTGTTGTGACTACATCTAACGAGATTTTGTGTCCTAGATAGGTGTTATGGCTCCGAAAAAATCTCGTGCTCCCGATGCTATCGCAGCAAACTACCCTTATGCTACAGACGGAGAACATGTTTTTGGAGTAGCTCATATCTATGCTTCTTTCAACGATACGTTCATTCATGTTACAGACTTATCAGGTCGTGAAACCATCGTTCGTGTGACTGGTGGCATGAAAGTTAAGGCTGATCGGGACGAATCTTCTCCTTATGCGGCTATGTTAGCTGCCCAAGATGTGTCTCAACGATGTAAAGAACTTGGAGTTACAGCAATCCATGTGAAGCTTCGCGCCACTGGTGGTACGGGAACTAAATCGCCGGGTCCTGGAGCACAGGCCGCTCTCCGTGCGCTCGCTCGTTCTGGAATGAAGATAGGAAGAATTGAAGATGTCACTCCTATTCCTACCGATAGTACTAGACGAAAAGCTGGTCGTCGTGGTCGTCGATTGTAGTTTTCTAGTGTAAAAATTTATTTAATTCTTGTTAGCAGCTCATTTTAAAATGTTTGTCTTAACCTGAAACTCAATATACAGATTTGTTTCAAACATACATTAATCTTTTGGTTAATTAAATCACATACATTAAAGAAAATTTTCGATGTCATAAAATCCATGAATCGATAAAACTAATTTTTTTTCCATAATAGTTAAGCTGTTGTAGTAAATGATGATTTTGTTGAAGCTCTTTGTTTTCAAGCTATTTATTTTGTCCAGTTTAAAATGTTTGCTTTATGCAATGAAATCTATTGGTGTACTATAATTTAAAAAAAATTTTTTTCACCTTGCTGTAGAATACTTAGCAAGAATTTAGAGCTTCTAAAAGTTGACGATTAACAACGGTTTAAATAAAGTAAGGTATAATGACACAATTTTTTCTACAGAATGTTTTACAATTATAATTACTCCGACAACACAGCTCCTTAGAGACTTTAAGCAATGCGTAACAGTTTGTAGAATTTTACACAAATGGAAGGCTTGTTTTTTGGTCGTTGATTTATTTTTACAAAGTATTTAAATTTAACATAATGAGCCAAACAATGTAACATAAAGTTCCCAATTCGGAGGTGAGAAGAGTATCTCATGAAACTGTAAACTTGAACGCAAAATGCCCCTCGACCGTCGGAGACGTTAAATGGATGCAGTCCCCACCCATAAATCGAAAGAAGGGATCTTCTTCTCGGAGTGGGCAATCATCAACGCCTGGAATCAGTCTAGCAATAGGTTGAAACCAAATCTTACTGATGAGTCGCTTAGGCAACGACGAAACTCGCCGTTTCACTCAGTGTCCCCCCTTCAGGGATAGGCTATATGCCGAATTGTGAGCTCCAAAGAATATGCTTTATAATGTAACGCTTCCAAATTCAGAGTATCCGTTGTTTACATAAAGTAAAAAATGTTTGTTTTATACTTTTGAAACAAAATAGTGTCAATTTTTACACTCACAAAGATTTTGAGTTGTAAGAAAAAAGTGTTATTGTGCACCATTAAGGGATGCTATGAATATCAGATATATAGGTAGATGAGCAAGCATAATGCTTTAAGGCAAACAAAAGAGAATACGTTAGTTTGTATCTTTTCGTTAGAATGGAATGTAGATCTTTGAATAAATCATAACTTTTCTATGTATTTCGTTTGTTGTGCTGAATTGAAAAATAAAATTGAACCTCACATACGGAAACAATGCTTGTGTGAAGACTGAAGAAAAATAATCTGATACTTCAATAATTTATAGCAAAACAAATTTGCTAAACTCTTCATTGTGACGTCTCCTTTGACAATAAACATTATAAATTTAATTTTTTCAAAAAGATTGTAGTGAAATAACTTTTTATTATCTTGAAAAATAAATTATTATCAATATCCTTTTTTTTCTTGTGGTATTTTCGTTAAAATGATACAACACGCAAGTTGATTGGGTTGACACCAGAAAACCTGAAGGCCGTTTTTTAAAAAAGCGGTTACTATGAAATGGAAACCAATTATATTTTTTCTTAAAAATTTATATTGATGCACACTGTAACATAGACAAGTGAGACGTTTCCAAACTTATTTTTTTTTATCTCTACACTTAAACTTTCACTATAAAATCACTATATTTTTTGTTAATCTTATGTTTATTTCTATTAAGAATAAAAATTGGACAGTTATGTATAATATGTTTAAAATGATTGTATTTCAAAAAATTCAACATGAAATTTTCTATGTATTAAGAAATATTACAAAAGCTTTATTTGAATAAAAACTTTTTTTAGTTAATTTTAATTTTTTGTTTAAATCAATCATTTTAACATGAATAAAATTCCAATAATTCAACTTAAATGTATGCTCACGTTTTTAATACACTTTCAACTTTAAAAATATTGATTATTTTTTGAAGATATTAAGCAATATTTCCGATTCTAAAAATGTAGCTAGAAGCAGTATCGAAATAGGTTATAAAAAATATTTAAACAAAATAATTAGACAGATAGTAAGATATACAGCATTAATTTATGTTGAATAGGTCTTATTAGCGCAACAGGAAACTCGTTGTTCATCTAAACTTGGTTGTACGTTCACGTCAAAGGTACATCAGAAAATTAATTAAAACAAAAAAAATTAAACATTCTTTTTTGTTTATTTATAGTAAAATAAAGATTTTTATTTTAAAAGTCATTCATATTCACGTTACTTTACAAATTTCTTTAAAAAAGGTAGGCTGTATAATGGATTTATTTTAGATTTGAAAAAACAGCATTGATGTCGTTTATGATGGGAGTAGTCCAAAAGAATGTCATACCTATATAATTAGTTTGAAAATAATCATTCTCAAAACTTGATTTAACAGTGTTACCATTCTGTACGCCTAGGCGTAGTAAAGAATGTCCAAGTAGCAGTTGAAAATGCTAGTAACATAAAGCTTGTGCAAATGCCTGCACCTTAATTGATTTAAAATAATAAAAAAGAATAAAAAAAAAAAAGCTTAACCACAAAATTATATTACGTTTGTTTGATTCAAAAGATTTTGGTACGTTGATTGGAGTGTGTGTCATTTTTTTTGTAAACATACAGTATAGAAACCAGTTAAATAATTTAACGAGGATAGAAAACGCCTGGTAAGCAAAGTCTGGCATGCATGGTAAAATATTGACTAACTTCTACGCTTTCAAATTGAAACCGGGGAAAAAACACTAAAAAAAAATTTTCTCAGAAAAAAATAAAACTACCGTGAAAATAAAGTGTTAATAAAGTTTTTAACAAACTAGTCTACACTGTTAGTCTTATACTTTCTACATAAAAGGTAATAAATGGTTATTTTGAAGGTGAAGGAAACACTGGTAGTCAATAAATAGTTTGATATTAATTTACAAACAACAACAATATAATATTGTTAATTCTGAAATTTCAGGATTAAGAAGGAAAACACAGTAATAGTGTTTAGAGAATGAATATGGTTAGGCGTTTATTAATATTTTTTTAATGAAGGTAGATTTTAATAGATCTACATAAAGTAAAACAGTGACATAGTATATAACGGGTTAGTTGTACATTTTACAAAAAAGATAGTTGTTTTGTGCTCTAGTTTCTCAAGTTCAATAGTGCTTAATGAAGTGTATTTAATGCCATGAAATAGAAAAAAAATGCTTGTATTTTACATGTTTTTGTTATGTGTTACAAAATGGTTTTGAACAAAATAAGTCGTTCTGTGGTTCATAACGAGTAAAGGAAAAAAAACAACATTTTTAAATATAGGCTTTTGATAAAAAATCTACTTTAAAAAATATTTTATATATAACAGCGTACATCCACAATCAATAGACTTTTAAACAATATAAAATTTAACAATATTACAGAGATTTTATGTTGTGTGAGTTCTCTCATTAGGATTTTTCATAATCTCATCACTGCATTGTATAGAAGATGCAACATTAACAGCTGTTTTTGCTACACGGTGGATCGTCCTGCCAAAGTAATTTAGAAAAAAAATGTAACTCACCAATATGCATTACTTACTGGTCAATTTGCATTTCGTACTGAAGAAGAATAGGTCTAATAAAGTGAGCGTAAATAAAGCTTGCTCCCTTTAAAAAAGAATATTAATGGAAATAAACTAGTTAACAAATGAATATAACGAGTAGCTTACTTGGAAATGTGGTAAAAACAACCAAAAAAAAAATATGATTTTAAAAATATGGTAACAAGGTATCCATGAAAGAAGAATACCTCCAAACATTTCAATGAGGGTACAAAAAGCGTACACCACCCAATAAGTCAACCTGAAAATAATAAAAATATAAAAGATGAAAACGATAAACGAAGCTAGAGTGTATTGGTAGGCATTCTAACCATTGAGTATGAGCGTTATTCTCAGGTCTCTCAATCGCCTTAAACGATTGCCATGCGGGATAAAAAAACCCAGTGGCGCTTCTAAAATAGAATTAATAATTGCATACACAAATAAAGTATATACGTCAAGAAACTGTCAAAGACGCCCAAAATGATTAAGAAAATTAATAAAGCGAAAACGGGAATATATGTAGGCCGGATATTAAATCGCGCGGAAAGCTGAGTAAGAAATTCCACTGATATTTGCTTTATTGATCATTGGATACCTGGCGAATAAAAGAAAAATCGCTAATATATTGATCTATTATGGTAACGAATTTCTCGTAAGAGTCGGATGTGTTTGAAATGAACCTATTGGATCCGGGTCGATACATATAAGTCTTGCGTTGATCCATGAAAACTTTGTCAATGTGTCGACAAAAATTAATTGTCATAAAAAACAAAATTGCAGAACATTATTGATCAAATTAAATAGAATACCTTGAGAGTTAGATTCTTGATAACAATTATTGCGATTCAACAGCATGAAAAAACAAATTATGAAAAACAGGTTTGTTCAGGTGAACTATAAATGTTTATTGACGTTTGCTGTGTAAAAAAAAAACGTCTTTATGTATTTCAAAAATTGTCCTTTTAGAATTATTGTCTTAATAAATTTTTTTTTGTGATTAAATTGTTAAAAAACTAAGAACTATTGTAAGGTAGTATTGTAGTTGTATTGTTGCGTATTAAAAGTATTTACAAATTTGAGGGAATAAACACAAGTTTTACTAAGAAACCAGTGTGCTGGTGTGTTACATTTTTACGGCAGTTTGTAATTTTTGTTTAAATTCCAAACACTCAATTAACATGGAACTCAACTTTGCTTTGTACTCTTTAAAGAAAAAGGTTAAACGAATGTTTTGTTGTTGAGAAATTAGTCGTAGTATGCACACAAGACATCTACTCCATGAATGTATGCAATCATTTAACAAACAACCCATTAATAGAATTGATACCGTTGCTTTAAAAGAATAAGCATGTGTAGATGATTAGTTACATCACTTTAACTCTCAATTTAATTTTCTTATACTACTGAAATTTTATTTGAATATACATAAAAGTTTGTTGAGGAATTTTTGTCTTTTCTACAAAAAAATCATACAAAGTATTTATTGGGACGTAGTTGAGTCAGACCTGTTTAAAGCAGTGGGTAATTTAGAAAAAAAAGTGTCTTAAGTTTTCTTATCATTTCGTTGATAACGGAACAATAAATTTACTTAGTCTCATTCAAACTTTTTACCCACTACTAAAGCTACTTGTTTATTGAAAAAATATTTCTAACTAACAACTATTTTACCTAAGAAATATCATTGAAAAAATCCTTGTAAAACAATTTCTAATGGATTCTCAAAAAAATTTAAAAACCGATTCTGTGTTGAAAACGAGTAACTCATCGAATGTATGGAAGTTATATATGAAAGACATTCTGCAATGGAAAAATCCTTCAGTGACAACGGCTATATTTGTCGCTGTTAATATTCTATTCATTTTTTTTCATATTCTTCATTTTTCGCTTTTAAACATTTTGTGCCTGGGATGTCTCGCTGCTTTGATGCTTGGTTTTGCGGTTTCGATAATAATGTACTTA
Source organism: Hylaeus volcanicus (assembly GCF_026283585.1). Lineage (NCBI taxonomy): Eukaryota > Metazoa > Arthropoda > Insecta > Hymenoptera > Colletidae > Hylaeus > Hylaeus volcanicus. Next base: position 2,745,556 of record NW_026533172.1, read on the forward strand.
GATTCCTGCATGTATTTATGACTTGTTTAATACAACAAATTGTTTTGTTCAATGTCGTAGTGATGTTGGACCTGCCGACACAAAGCCACTACCTTTTATAAGTCAAAAAACAATTGAAGAGTACATGGTTTTGGCATATGAAATGATTAACGCAGGAGGTAGGAATTCATAGTTAACGTTTTTTACTTATTAATAACCTTTAACATATGTCATTTAGCATTGAAAGCACATCATGTACTTACTTGGAGAGATCGTACACAGTCGTTGAATGTTTCTTTTGCCCTTGCTTTGCTCACATACATTTCATCTAAATTGTCATTTTATTATATTGCAGTTTTGAGTATAAATTTATTGCTGTGCTGGAAGCACGTGCATAATTTTTATACTGCATTCATCGAATCGCATTACGATGACGTAAAACAATCAATGTATAAACGTTTCCATACAGTCTACTCAAAATGTGTAATTTAAAAAAATTTGTTCGTGTTGGCTTGTTTTTGCCAATACCTTTTTATTGATTGTTTGTGTTTCGTATGTAGTTTTTTATGCAGTCTTAGTTTGTAGACATTATTCTATAGCATATGTTCCGCTTATATTATCCCGTGTTTTTTTCTTTACTAGTTATTACGTGTCAAAAAAATGTTTTTTTTCTTCGTTTTTTCTGTTTCAGTAGAATAAAAAACAAGTGTTTTTAAAATGACAATGTATGCTTTGCTTTTACTGAAGTATTTACGAAATTGCAGAGCAACTTTTGATAAATAGAAAAATGCGTTAACCGAGAAAAAATAAAATATTAATTTCTGTGGAAGATAGAGGCACAAGAAAAAGAAATTTTTATTGAGATGTTCGTAGAGTTTAACAAAAAGTAATAATTAAATATATTGTTTTTTTTTTTAAATGGAAAATATATCAGTTTCTATTTCTTTGTATTATGGCAATAGATATTTTGCTTCGAAAATAATTTTAACGATATACAAGACAAATGTTTAAAATAAATTTTTAATTATTCTTTGTTAATTTTTTTTTGTATACACTTTACAGGTAATAATTTTTGTAATTTAAAAAAAAAAAAAAATTTTCAAAATGTTGAACAAAGAAATTAATGTATAAATCAATGAGGTGTAGGAATAATTTATCTTAGATGTTTCGCTATCTAGAGAAAATTCAGGAGTTTAGAAATTGTTTTGCAAAGAATAATAGGAGTCAAAATAATTTAATATTTGCGAATGCGAATTTACCAGGATTTTATAACATTCAATGTTTTATGCTTAAGTATAATATGAAAAATACTTTCACTGAGTTCTCAGTATATAAACTAATTGGAACAACTCAGTCTAATGGTTTATTGCTCAATATATTCATGAAAGATAAACAATTAGATTTTATAGAAACACAAAAATGATAGGACTGACGCTATTTAAAAAACTATTCTGTTTCAGTGTACAGGTTTTGAATAAAAAGATTCTAGGTTGTATAATGTTTATAATGCGTAGACTACTGCTGTCGAAATTGTTTTTTATTAATTGTTACCACCAACCAATTGTGTGTCATTAAAAGGTAGCAAAATACATCAAATGAATTTTACGAATTAAAATCATAAGAGACAGCCTTTCCATTCGTACGACACAATTATTTGATAATGAAAATGTTTAATAAAAATTAGTGTTGTATCTATTTCGCTCCGTATGATTGATTCAGAAAAAGACTCAATTTAAATGTGAATAAAAAAGAAGATACCAGTAAAAAGCAACACAGATTTTGTTTTCGCAAAAAAAATTGTTAATTACATTTTATAACGTATTGCGCGAAAGTGCCTTACGAGAAATATAAAATGGATGTGATTAAAATCATTCACTTGTAGTGTACACATACGTTATATGTTTGCTTGTAGTTACATATCCCCTCCAATTTGTAAAAAATTCTAGGACGAAGCTGGTTACAAAATACTGGAGAAATCTACGAAGGAGTTTTAGTAATCTGCGAATTATTTTTAATCAAGAGCACACTGCAAATAATCAGCGTGGTAGAAGCATGAAGAAGGACTGAAAGTAAGACCATAAATATTTTTATTTACCTTAGAATAATAAATTTGTTAGAATATAAATTGATGATAAACGGATTGAATGAAGTATGTTTCATTTGATAAAATTTCACAACGAATTCTTTTAATGAGAAATATTCATGATCACAATACACAAGGATTTGTAAAAAATAAGCCATATTAGGATATATTATCAGAAGATATATGACGCCTTGCTAGATAGCTGTATAGGGAACTAAAATGTTTAGATAGACTTACTAGGCTGTACGGAAGATAGAAGTATGACTGAAAAATAGGTTGTCTAAAAACAAAATTTTTTTTTCTTTTACAATTGATTAATTTAAAAGTGATTTCATTGTATGCTGTAAAAAGCATTGAAACTATATTTTTAGTTAAAATGAAACAATAATATAAATTACAAAAATAATGATCGTAAAAGTAACATTTTTATGAAAATATTTCTCTGGAAAAAAAAAGGTGTCATAAGTAAAGCTTTCCTAATCAACGTAACGAACGTAAAAATTGAAAAAAAGTAATAGTACACAAAATGGGATATTCATAGCTTTATGGGTAGGAAATTTTGATTCAGCTTGTATATTTCACGGTAAACTAAAAGTATCTGTAAATTATGTGACACTTTGAAAAATCAGATGTTCGGGTTATGCTAGGTTAGGTAGCACATTTGAGGAAACACTTTTTGTAACATGGCTTCTAAAGTTGAGATTTATAAAGAAGTTTTAACTCAATGCACAGAATCAAAGTTGGATGAAACGATTGTGAATTATTTGGCGGGTATATTATTTTCAAAGTTTTTTAAGAGTTTGATATATGTGACTTTGTTAGGTTTATTAGAGCATGAAGAAAACGATGCTCTTAACGGAAGAACAGTGGAGACTCTTATAGGATTGTTTGTTTTAGATGCTTGTATTTGCACTACACAGGATGAGTTAAAAGAGTTTTGTAGTTGTTTTGCAACGCATGTTCGTCAAAGTTTGATTGCTAAAAATCTTTTAAAATGTAATAATAAAAACACTTTTTTTGACGATGTTGAAATATCAGAAGCACACCCTTTCAGCATAAAAAAGTTTCTGGTTGATGCGGAGTCTGGTATGTCTGTTATATTAATTTACACATTTGTTGAAAAATTGTTTTCCTTTGCTCAATATCGTAGGATTCGTTGATCCCTTTTTGGGTGTTCGTGTATGTACTTCTTGGTCGATTTTAAAGTCAATGTTAATACAAGATTTTTTTGTCTAAGTAGAAGGTTGATGTTAATTTTAATTCAGGGATTTCCCTTACGGAATCTTTGAAAATAGAGGCAGAACGTAGTGCGAAAAGAGCGAAACAACTTAAATTAATGAAGGAATGGGAGAATTCTAGAGCTCCTCTTCCAGCTCCATCCAGAAGAAGTGGAGATAGACAACTGGATAGTATTTCGGATGTTTTAGTCGATTGCTTTTCTATTTCTGTTGGTGGTCATGAACTTTTAACGGATGCATCATTAAAAATAGTAATGGGTCGCAAATATGGTTTGATTGGAAGGTGTTTGAATACAAATGTTAAAGCTTGATATAAATTATTGTTGTTTTCCTAAGAAACGGGATAGGGAAAAGTACCTTTATCAGTTCTTTGGCTCGACAACAAATACACGGTGTACCAAAAGATTTAAGTATTGGTTGTGTAGAACAGGGTAATGATTTCGCGGTGTTTTATTATTCTATTTTTGTACTCGTTTTAATATGATTTTTAGAATTGAGTACAAGCGTTCTTGAAAAAACAGCTTTGGATGCAGTTTTATGCATACACGTCGAGCGTGATGAACTATTGAAAAAAGAAAAACAGTTATTGGAGAAAAAACCATATGTATGTTTAATGCATGTCTGTACATGTGTTTTCTTGAAAATATATTACAGTAAAGATATGAAAAATTAGACGGATGACATTGGAAAAGAATTGGGTGAAGTATATAGTCGTTTGGAGCTTATAGAATCTGGTGCAGTTGAAGCTGAGGCGGCTTCGCTTCTTTTCGGGCTTGGATTCTCGGTTGAACTACAGAAGACACATGTGAAGAATTTATCTGGTGGATGGCGAGTTCGTGTAGCATTAGCTCGTGGACTTTTTGCGCGTCCAGATATTTTATGTTTAGATGAACCAACGAATCATTTAGATCTTCATGCTGTAAATTGGCTCACGGAATTTTTGATTTCCTCGCCAATGACTTGTATTATTGTGTCACACGCTCGTACATTTCTAAACGATGTTTGCTCGGATATCATCGATTTTGTTGATAAAGTACATTATGCATAGTAAATTTCAATATTGTTATTACGTTTTAGAAACTGAATTATTATAAAGGAAATTATGATATGTTTGAAAAAGTGAAAATTGAGGCAAGTCGTTTACAGCAGAGGCAGTTTGAAGCTCAACAAATGAAGCGAGAGCATGTTCAAAAATTTATTGACCGTTTTCGTTATAAAGCTTCTCTGTAGGTTTGGTTATCATGTTTTAAATAAGTCGTTGTAATGCTGTAATGTGTAAAGTGCTGCTTCCGTTCAGTCGCGTATTAAAGCATTAGCAAAACTTCCTCATTTAGAAGCTGTTGCTGAGGATGCATCTTTATTTTTCAAACTACCGGTACCAGAGGAACTACCAACACCTATACTTCAGCTTGATGGAGCTTGGTTTGCTTATGATAAAGAAAATTCTCGAGATGATACCAAATGGATACTAGAAAATGTTTCTTTCTCCGTCGATTTAAATAGTAGAATAGCGGTAAACTGCAGTTTTATAATCTTGAAGGTATTATTTTTTGTAAGCAGATATGCGGGGTTAATGGATGTGGGAAGTCAACCTTTTTAAAACTTTTGGCAGGTGGAGCGGAACCACAGAAAGGTTTTTGTAAAAGGCTTAATAAGCTGCGAATAGGTTATTTCAGGTTAGAATTTTTTGTAAACTAAAGACAAATAAATTGTACTGTTTTTATGACGCTGTGCGTATACGGTTACTGGTTCTATTTTGATTCATTAGTCAACATCATGTAGAACAATTAGATTTAACTCTGAATTCTGTTCAACAGCTCCAAACATTGTGAGATTAATTTTTGTAGATAAGATTATACAATCTATAATTTAATCATTAGATATAGCAGTGCAAATTTAAAAGATGAGGATGCTAGATCCTATTTAGGAAAATTTGGAGTATCAGGACTGATGGCTCTTGAGCCTTTGTACGTATTATCTGGAGGGCAAAAAAGTCGTGTAGCTATAGCGGTTATGTGTTTTACAAATCCGCACATTTTGGTATAATAATACTGCAAAATTATCAAAAAAAGATTTTTCTTATTTGTTTTAGTTGCTGGATGAACCAACCAATCATTTAGATTTAAATGCTGTGGAAGCACTAATTGTGGCTTTAAATGATTATAAAGGAGGAATCGTTATTGTTTCTCATGATATGCATCTTCTTTCCTGTGTTGTCGATGATATTTATCATGTTAGCAGTGAAAAGCATACCGTTACGCGGTATAACGGTACAATAGAATCGTATAGACGAGATTTATTAAAAAAGAACATTTAAGTCATTTTTTTCGGGTATACCTACGATATAGGTAAAGTATTTTTTTTGGTTGGAAAACAAAATAAAGTGAATGTATAGACATTGGTCTATACATTAAATAGAAAAGTTTAACTAGCTCTAACCATATATGTATAACAATTTGCCTTACTGTTTAAATTTGTTTTGAGGCTTCATATTCGCTTATAAAAGACAAAGAAAATTATCAGATAACTTCAAATTAACCTTTAAGACATTTTCTTTTGTTCTCCATATCGTGGAATAATTTATCATAAAGACAGAATTCAGTGTGATGCTAGAAAAATATATGGTTTTAAAATTAGAAAAAATATTAGGTTCAGCAAAGCACCTATTTATACGAAGCTTTACGCTGATGTTGTTTTATATAACAACACACTTTTTTTTTACATGAAGACATTGGGGAGATTTGTTTTTTTATAAAAAAAAATGAAAGTATGGAAATATTTATTTTTGTATTATAGTTTTTGTAAGGTAGGGGTATTATTTAATTGTTATGATAAAAATGTATTTAATTCAAAAAATTGATTTAGTAAACGGTTCCTCTTTTTAACGAATCGTAAAAAAAATAAACAAATTTAGCAAAAGTAGAAGGTTACTTTTTTTTCACTATCTATTACCTTTTTTATAGCTTTTGGCTGAAAGTTTTATGGAAAATGAGGATGTTTATATTTTATAAGATAACTATTGTGGCAGATAAAAGTAATTTTCGAGCATGTTAACAAGTAAGGTTAAATTAGTGTTCGAAACGATGGTTAGTTGGTATGAATAAACAATTTCACCTGTATTCATAATTTCAATAATTTTAATTTTTTGATTGAAAGGTTACATTAAAGCGTAACAGGTTGCGTTACTTTTAGGTAACATGGAAATACATTGAATGGGAAGGAGAGAGTGAAATAGAGTTGCAAACTAACTATTATTCGCTAATGAATAAATGTGGAGATGTACTTAACGTGTATCATTAGTGTTCTGGATAATGCATAATATACGTATTCCGTCGTGGCCAATATCTATTGAAGATAGTTAAAGTAGAGAGTAAATCAAATTATAATTTTTCAAATTGTAAAAAAATTCTAGAAATCAATTACTAGTGTAATTTTGAAATAAAAGTTTCTCCGAATAATGATTTTTGTTTATGTTGTAAAAATAATGTTGATGTTGTATTGCTGAGTGCTTGAGGTAATTAGCTAATTAAACACGATTGTTCAGTATGTTGGTACAATTGATTTCTTTAAACAAAAAAATAGTAAATAATTCATGATTATTTTTGTTATGGTTGAACAAGAAAAAGTAAGTCATTCATACAATGGTTTAACTGGGGGAACTGTTATAGGCGCATGCAATAATGTAATGAGTTTTAGTAGGAAACTTGTTATAATTAAATTGGTTTAAAATGAAGGAAATCTAATAATATAGGCGCAAAAGTGTTTTGTCATTTGTAATGTTTTTATACATCACCAAAGAAAAATTGTTAGGAATAAAAAGCGTGGAACATGTAATAGAAACACTTCTCACATTTACTGGCGTGTCACGTCAAACTCTAAACTAATGAGATCAATAACTCATTATCGATTAAATTCCTCTTCTTTTTTATTTATAGAAAAACTATTGCCCTTTTATGGTGGGAGAGAAAAGTTTCGACAATCCTTAAATAAATGGTCTTTTACTTCTATTTCTTTAAAACCTCAAAAAGTTTGGTTTACCAACATGCCAAAGAATGATATTGCAAAGCGACATTTAAACGTTTGGAATAAGTTAAACATTGAAAAAAAATTTTTAGAAAGCTTTATAGTTGATAATTTGTCGAATAACAATCTAGTTGAGAAAAAACCTAGTTGTGACATAGATTGGACTTATTGGAGAAACGAAATAAAACTCCCTGAATTAGTTGATTAGTAAGCTTATAAAAGCTGTAGAGGTGACTTTAGATATTTAAAAAAAAAAGTAGATGATTGGTTGTTTTGAAATTTAAAATTATTTACGTTTTTTTTTAGTTTGGAAAAAATTCATATTTCCCAAGTAAAGGCCGTTGAGGATTTTTTAAAAAGAGATGTTTGCGACACTTCTAAACTGGACGATGCTTTTATCCATCCTATAAAAAAATTGAATAGGAGTTTAAGAAGCTTCTATGACGCATTAGTATATTATACTGTTATGTAGGCTGTTTCAACATACTTAACTTGTAGGTGTCTGATTGTAACCAAACATTCAAAATGTTGCATGATTTCATTTCGAGTGGACTTCAGTGCTTATGGATTTCAAACAAAAATTTAAATGCTGGTGAATTGTCCGCTGATGAGGTATTAGATTTTAAATATTCAATGCATGATAAAGCTTTAAGAACAGTGGTGTATTTTAAATATAAAATACTTTGTTCGTTTTACTATTACTTTTCGTATCTTATAAAAAATAAGTTCTATTTATGCTGACGCAGTGGCTGGATTCCGATTTATATTGGCAAGCATATGTAGAACGTCACCATTTTTTGGACCCTAGTAAGGATAAAAACGACTTTTTAACGGAGACCTTTGAAGATAAAGAAAACATTGAAAAAAAAATTAAAGAGCAAAAAAAATTAGTGGATCTGTTCCACGACCGTTCTGATACTCCAACCCTTTATAATTATGTTAATCAAATTCATTCTTTTGAATATTACAACTCCTTTCCGTAAGAAATAACACGTCTGAAAAAATATGGTACTTTGTTTTATTTTAGATTAAAATTTTTGGAACATATGATTTATTTTTTGATACGTACTGGAAAAGATTATCATTTTTTTCCTGAAATTTTACCGACGGCATGGGTAACTCATCTTGAAAATTTAAGATACCGCTATTTGAAAAGACAAGATTTGCGTCAACGTAGCACCATGTTGGATATACTTGAGGGAAGCTCTAGTCTGGATCTTGTTCCAGCTTTTCAAGAAAAAGATTACAATGAAAATTTTATTGCCGACTTTGGAACTCGTGAAAGAAACATATGGGAATTAATAGTTGGCCGGCTTATGTCAGATTATATTTTCTTAAGTTTTCCAGCGAAACCCATCCAATCTGTATATGCCTTACAATGGTATACTAGATTCATTATAAGATACAATAAATTGTCTGTGGAATTTTCAGCATTTTAAATTCAGAAAAAACTAAAGGGTCTTTTTATTCTCTGGGAGACGACATTAATGCCCTATTTTATTTACCTTACGGCGCCAAATTTCCTTTCCAGAACAATGAAAATGAGATAAAGTTTCCTTCACCGTCACTGACAATACAAAAATGGATCGAGCATATAATGTTAACAGGAGGGTTGGTTAGCTCAGAGTATCTTGATCTGAAAGTGTTATATTCGAAACTTTTGGAAACACGTGGGGAAATATGGTAAATAATTGAAATTTATGGTATTGTTTCAATAAGTATAAGATTAGTGGTTAGAATTGGATTTATTACTTTGAAACATTGTCATACGAAATGCATAAAATTTTTTGCAGGTTTTGTTCACCAGAGGAATCTGTTGCGCAAGGGTTTTTGCGTAGGTTGTCTCGTGAAGATCCACAGAAGAGTGTTTATGAAGGCTATGTCAAGGAGTCGAGCGTAAGTTAAATGTTCGATGTAATCAATTTAAAAAAAAATAATTATTGTAAAGCAACGATGGAAAAGTGCAAAGAGAATAACAATTGATGAAGTCATAGAGAAGCTGCCACAAATGGAAGTGGACTACAAAAAATTGAACGACATATTTAACATGGCTCAAAAATTATTTTACTCAAACACAGTAATTTTTTTTTACAAAGAACCGCATAGTAGATTGTTACTTTTGTAGGATATTTTATACCAAGCATCAAGTTTATCGTCACATGATAATATTGCTGAATATCTTTTGGATTTAGTAAAACGTAAAAATATTTCTATAACATTAAAGAATGAATTATTAGAAAAATGCAGCATATCTGAACTCAATGAGTTTGTTAAATCTATTGAGTCAATCGCATGAATGTTAACTTATTGTCAAATATTAAACTTTTATTTTTTTTCTGATAATTGTTTCGTGCGCAAGAATTAAACCGTTGTATCTATGGTTTTTCTTTCGGTTCAAAAGGTTGACCTTTCATATATTTAATATTGAATTACAGCGGATTTATAGAATCTTTTACATTTCTGGTATTAATTCAAATCTTTTTATGTATTTAAAATTCGTTGAACTGTAGTATTTTTTATTTCAAAAGAAGTTAAAATCTATTTTTTTCTTCTCATTAAAAAAAGAAATAATTTTAAAATTAAACAGACGTATAAATTGTTCAAAAGAATTGTTTTGAACACAATTTAATATTCCCCCTTACAATAAACAAGAAACGCTTGGTTTCGTGAAAATGACAGCTTTTAATTTTGTGTTGCGTAGCTATACATTGAGTGTAATGCGTTTTGAAAATAAAAATAGTGTTTCAATAAAAATACCTTGTAACTACACTAAATACAAAAAATTATGTAGTCTTGTAAACAAAATATTTTTGCGATTTGTTGGAATCATCATTAAATAAAAGGGTTTAATTATAAAACTAAATTTAAAATACACTTTTGCCGCAAACTTTTAACATTTTTTTAAAGAATTTCATCGAAATAGATGAAATTCTTTTGAAGGTTTCAATTGGAAAAAAAGAAATTGTGTTTAATTTTTTAGTAAATGAAAAAACGTTGAGTTTACAAAAGAAAAAAAAAACTCTCACTTTTATTGTCTATCAAACACAAACCCAACTTACCGTATACAAAGTTGTAAGTATATACATACAG